>NT_176570.1:1424045-1463850 GCF_000188095.3 Bombus impatiens
CGCCCGCACACCTCGTGGCAGACGCCGTAAGTCTTTTGTTTTTCGTGATCCACCCCCGAGATCCTGATTACCAACAAAAAAAAAAACTACCCCAAGAGATACTACCACCAGACCCTTTCGATCAGAAAACCGGTACACACACCGTATCTCGAATCTATCTTGACGTTTTAATACACGTACACACGTATACACCAACGTACACGTTGTACGGAGCAACGCGAGCGGACCTCTGTTATTTATATATATGTATATATGTATATGTATATGAATTATACGTATATATAAATATATATATACATACATATAAATATATTTATATATTGTTAACCCTTGTTCACCTATACACCCAGTTGTCCCTTATACATTTAATTACTATTTTGCGTCTTTCCGAGGATGCAATTTGAACAATTCCTGGCCAAGATGCACTGTTTCTCTATCTCTGTTTCTATCTACTTCTTCGTCCTGAATTGATTCGGGTTTAATACATGGCTCCGGACGATCACGGTAATTGGTGGAAATGGTGAGAGAGTTGGATGTAAGACGAGAGCTGACGTGTTTTTTTGGGAGGATGAGAAGGGTGAATAGGGTCGTGAAGGAGATAGTGAATGAGGAGAATAGGGTGACGAGGCTTGAGAAGCGGATTTTGGCTAGGAAAGGTACTACTTCTTCCTTCTTTCCTTTTTGAATCTTTTTTACATTGTTATAAATTCTTTTGCAAATTTGAATACATATATGTATGTTACGACATAATTAATTGCAAAGTCTCCAGTATGGATTAATGGAAAGAAGAATGATCAAGTAACACGTTTGTTTCAAGTAATATACAGATATAGGGCAAGTTATGTATGCAAAATTAGAATCTACTCTAGGGAACGATAAGTTGAAAAGAAAATTCTCATTTTTGTAATACTGACGCTTTCATAATGAATAGTTCCTTCTCTTTGGTATTTTTCATTTAATACAAGCCAACAAAGAGATCTTCCATTTTAACGTTGAATATTCACTCTATGGTAATATTCAGAATGGTAGCAATTAATTTTCTTGATAATATCGATAAATTTTCATATTTTATTAGACACCAACTTGAAGTCAATATAATTTCGAATTTTATCTTCAAATAGCATATTCGATTTTTGATAGCTTATCAAAACGTCTGTATCTTTGTTACAAAACTTCCATTCTCCTAACGAGTATTTAAACTTTGCAACATTTCAAACTAAAAACGTATTCGCAGTGAGCCGAGACTATATTCTTGAGCCATTGAAATTGAATTCTCAGCGAGAATTGAACAACAGCAAAATGTAATGAACAGTTTTAGGTAAAAACACGCGTTAGCTAGGATTCATAGTTTTCGATGTTTCGGGAACGAGAGATCTGGGTAGGACGCAGTTCATTCAACTCGTCGAAGCATTCGATATCCAATTTTCACCAAATGCCGTAGCGTCGCGTAGAATGTTTGCCCACGTGTACCGGAATGCTCCACCGTTGTATAGGCCACCTGGTCCCCATCCTGGAAAAGCCCTTTACAAACTCCAAAGCCCGGTCCACACGTACATGCATCGGCACCTTGAACACACCTTGGCTTTCTGCTCGACGTTCCTTCGTGTAGCTTCGAGTGATTCGTTCACGAAAGCAACATACAAACTTTCCGCAAGTGCACGCTTTTCTCTCTCTTTCTCTCTCTCTTTCTCTTTCTATGTATATATCACGCTTCTGGACGGAAAGAAAGAAATAACATAATAAATAACAAGTAAATAAGGAGTAAAAATAAAACAACGAATGATAAGTAAAAGGACGATGAAGTGATGGCATATTTATAAAATGAAAATTGATATTTAAGAATGAAAAGAGAAAAGACGATGTAATTATGATAGTCAATTTTTAATTCGTTAAATTAAGCCACGATAGTTTGGATCAAGTTGTTTAAGGTCAGGATACTTTATTTTAATTTGTACTCTGTATTCTAGGTGGCGTAATCCATTAATAACGTTTATAATTAATAACGTTGTAAGATACAGAATATAAATTAATATTAGGTAGCTCGAATATATGTGTATTCAAACTGTTGTGGTTATTTATGGCTCGATTATGTGTATCGAATCAATTGCTTCGCTCACTAATTTTAGCAAGGAAGTGGATCGATTTCAAGTAATGGACTTTTGCAATAGACTAGTCCATTTTCTTCTCTCTTTTTTTTTTTTTTTTTTTTTTTTTTTCGAAAATGGGATCGATCGAGGGTGGTCCGATGTGCGGTTGGATCGATGCCACGAAAGTACTGCATTTCATATTCTTCGTCTTTGTTTTAATGTGATATACATTTACGCCGTCGTTTTGTCGTCTCCATTTTACAAACTGTTTCAATGGATTTTGTGACTATACTCGCAAAGTTCATGTGATATATATATATATATATATCACATTCTGTATATATATATATATACAGAACCGGGAAAAATATTATTCTGGAAACAAAAACAAATCAAAAATGAAGAGTACAATTTTTTTCGTTTCAAGCCTCGTTTTTGAAAAAAAAAAAAAAAAAAATGAGGTTTGAAATAGAACTCGACATTATTTCACCGGCAAGCATATTGCATACTATCGATCAAGAGATAGTTTGAGCGCACGTACGTCTACTCATGAATTTTCAAGCTCGTTTTTATCTATAAAAAAAAAAGCGAAGCTCCCAACGAAAAATTTTATTCAACATTTTCCACGCTTTTTTAATACCAGAATCATCATCTGTTTGCTTGCAACATTCCATACGTTGTACAACTAAAATCCACTGTGTTCTATGTTTCAACTAAGGAATTACGAATACGTGATTAACAATTGAAGAACACGTTGTACGCGTGTATCGTTTTTTCGTCCAGAAACCTTCTACAGAGAGAGATCAGAAACTTCAGAAAATGTCGAGGAAATATTTCATTTAAAAATACCACCTCTTTTAGAAATATCTTCTTCTATTCTTTCTTCTCCTTCTACTCTCTTGGAATAGAAGAAATAAGAGGAACTCGAAGCTCCACTTTACCCCATTGTGTTTCTCCCAATCGCGTGGCTTCACGAGGAATCGTCTCTTAAATATCCACCGATCGATCGATCTCCAACTGTCTTCTTTATCAAATCTTTTCATTTCTCAAAGACCATCTACTTTACTCCTCTATGTAAAATGCAAGATTTTCTTACAGACGTCTAATTTATTGATAATTAAGAGATCGTTAACTCGTCGAAGTGGCGCGTCGGTTATGTGCTTTGCTTTTTATGTGATCCGCACGTGTCTGTTACGTGTATCGGCCGTTTCTGGATTTTTTCTTGTTCTTCGTTCGTTCGTTCGTTCATTTGTCTCTGTTCCGTCTCTCTGACAATATTCACCAAGACGCTTCTTTACGTACTCTATGTCCCAGCCGTGGTCTCGGTGTGTGTCTCTCTCACACTCTCTTTCTCTCTATATCTCTCTCTCTATCTCTCTGTCTCTCTCTCTCTCCTCCTCCTTTTTTTTTCTTGTGCTTGCGATTGATAGTGGGTTGATGTCGCCTTCTGTGAAACTGCTTGCCGTCCTTTACGGTGCACAGAGAATTTATTTTCTCGTTGCATGCCGACACGAGATGATACACGATTGTACGGTGCGCGCGATAATCACGATTATTGTCGATCATAGCCGTGCATTAGGCGAGAAACTTTTTTTAAAGTCTAAGAACGATATCGAATCTCTCTCTCTCTCTCTTTTTCATTTTTATTTATTGAATTGATTATTCTTTTCTGTGGAGTCGAAAGAGAAACATCGAAGAGGAATTTGCAGACCTACAATTAACATTCGATCAATTTTTTAATCGAATTCTCATTAATCTTCTCGGTGGAGTCGGACAGAGGAAGATGTACGAAATTACAACTAACGTTGGATCTATTTCTCGTCGTTTTGTGTGTACGCAGTCGAATAACGATTTTTTTTACACAAAATGAACAATTATTGTTTTCGTATCATTGGATTGACTGTAGTTTTGTGTGCAGTCGAATAGAGAAATATCGAGTCGCGTAAATTCCTTTTGATAATAATCGGTCGCCTTTGAGATTTCACACTTGTGGTAATGTCAGTGGCGTTACCACATTATCAGTTGTACTATGCGACAGGTTGTCGGAAATGAGTCGTGTCGACCGTGTTTAATCATCGAAATTTCCTGCTACGTGAAGACTTTCTTGAAACTGAATCTCTTTTGATAGAATATCTTCAAAGGAAATCGATTGATTTCTTAAGAGACACGTGTACCGCGACTGGTTTAAGAAATGGCTTGAACTACGATATTTCAATAGTTTAATGAATATTTATCCGCAAGGATAGTAATTTAAATTTTAAAACAGAATCTAGTCCTCTTTTGGTATCGTCAGTTTACAATTCTGAAGAAATTTGTCATAAAAGTCACGCCACGAATTTTGCCGCTCTTCATATTTTGTTACTGTGACTGTTTAAAACTTACTGATTTCAAAAAATGAGAAATGAAAACTACCTGCAAATTGAAACGTTGGACAACTTTTTCAATAGACGTTTCCCAAATCCAGCGGAAAATTACACCATCTAATTTAAAAGAAAAAAGAAGATATTTTGTTGGTCGTTTGATGATTGATTTAAAAAAGTGATATCCGTATAAAATATTTTAGAATAGAGACAATCGACGCTATTAAATGATTTAATATCGCCAGTATCTATTTCTATTTGAACACGAACGGCATACCTGAAACACCGTTAGCTTCCATGAGACGCGAATCGATAACGATAAGAATAAATCCGCGTTTCAATCTTTAGCAAATAAAACGACAACCTGTCCTCAGCTGTCATAAATTTTGCCCACGAGACAAGGTGTGGTCTCAAACTGACGATCGATGTGGTAATCTTCACAGTCGAACTGTTTTCCCTTTGTGTCGTTGCAAGATCGCCATTACCACCACGGTATTATGCAAATCGTCGACACGGGGCGTCAAGTGGTTGATCGAAACCAGTTTATCGAGCTTCAAGTTTAACGACTCTACTACAACCGTTCGAGCAGTTTCAAAGCTTCCAACTCCACATGGGCTATACGCCGTTCGATAAACGTTAAAAGCTTGATCCTTCGTTACGAAGAAGTGCATCGTAGTACGCTTGCTCGCGTACGCGAATCGAGCTCGATCAAAGCAAAAATGATAAAAGAAATTTTTCAACGAGAGAAATAAAAAAGACACGGTGGTGCAAATGAATCTCGTTTATCGCGCGTCCCGTCGACACATATGACCGTGAATATTCTTCACGAGAATCGTATTCGACAACGTTCGGTCAACACGAGTGCAAACTCCGCCAAAAAAGTCCCAAGTACGAAAGAAAAAGAAATACAGAAAATAAAAAAGAGGACGAACAATAGTTTCTTTCTGTTATTTCCATAGCATATTCGATGGTATGGTTTCGTTTTCTATATTTCATTTCCTATGATTTCCATGTGTTTACGATATGATAATAATCGGCGTGTCACGATCGAGCTATGTTTTATCTCTGGTTCGAGTACGATCATCGTGGGTCCGCCCCATGTGCAGACAACCTCTGGACGAAAGGCGCGTGTGATTTGAGCCGCTCATCCGTCGAATCGATTAGCTCCACGGTATAACAAGTAGAGAAAATTCGTAGAAGAAATTACGTAAGATCGATGGAGCGTTTTGGTTCCAGACAAAATTTGGAGAATTTGAAAAAGCGCGATTACTTTGTCGCGCTATGAAGGGCTCGTTTGCAACACGTTGGAGAATCACGCGCGTTTCACCGGGGGTTCTCTCTCCGATTGATCGAGCCTGCTTTAGCATGAACGCTTACTCGAGGGTCGCACGATGGATTCTTCGTCATGGCCTGTCGTTGGATCCGGTCAAACGCGGACAGGCGCGTACACGAGACATCTTAAGAATGGCGATCGATGAGTTTCATGCTGATTAGCGAGGTCGAAGTCGACCCGTACGTCCGGTCGATCGGCAGGCGCCATGAAATGCCATCTTGACGAGGGTTGACAGCATTGAACATGGCAAAAAGACGAGTCGATGCACTGGAAAATTGCGACAATCAAGATTCCCAGCAGCAAAGCAAAAATATTTGCTCTTTCTCTGGATATATCGAACGAACGATGCAGATTTCCCTAGTGCTGGATAACGAATAGGTAGAAAAATTGATAAACGATAATAATTATTGCGATACTTTCTTTCCACACGCATCGATCGAACGTTGCAGATTTCTGTAAGAAGACTGAGATTTTTCTGGTGGATTAGACTTATTGGTAGTTAATCTGCGATAAGTACAGAACGTTAAATTAAATTTCATAATGTATATGTACACTTTTTATGTATACATCAATATAGAGGGTGGTTGGTAACTGATGGTACAAGCGGAAAGGGGATGATTCTACGCGAAAAAAGAAGTCGAAAATATAGAATAAAAATTTTTCGTTTGAGGCTTCTTTTTCTTCTTTTTTTTAATTTTTCCATCGAGACAACGAGACAGCGCGCGTACCGAGCGAAAATTCAAAGTCGATTTTCTCGAAAACAACGCCTCAAACGAAAAATTTTTATTCTATATTTTCGACTTCTTTTTTCGCGTAGAATCATCCCCTTTCCGCTTGTACCATCAGTTACCAACCACCCTCTATATTGATGTATACATAAAAAGTGTACATATACATTATGAAATTTAATTTAACGTTCTGTACTTATCGCAGATTAACTACCAATAAGTCTAATCCACCAGAAAAATCTCAGTCTTCTTACAGAAATCTGCAACGTTCGATCGATGCGTGTGGAAAGAAAGTATCGCAATAATTATTATCGTTTATCAATTTTTCTACCTATTCGTTATCCAGCACTAGGGAAATCTGCATCGTTCGTTCGATATATCCAGAGAAAGAGCAAATATTTTTGCTCTTTTGTCAGCGTGTCCAATGCGTGCATTTAAAATACTGATTTTACAGTACATACTGATTTACCACGATGTAATAGTAAGTTTCTCAAATTAGTCAAATATCCACAGTAAATCGACTGTGAAATGCAATTCAAGGTAAAGACAAAACTGGAAATATTTTTGTCTGTTGCAATTACCAACGATATACCGAATAACGTAGAAACCTGACCAATACCTCAAAAGATAAATTTTTTTTTAGCAATATCGATCAACAACCAACCTAAGACACCATCGAATTCAATAATACGACGATACATGGTGGGACCATAATTCTAAAAAGAATCTTTAAACGAATTACTAAAACTTATTCGATCAGAACGATCGATCGATGATCGAGGAAAGGTGTGAACGTTTCGATGTGGAAACATTGGAAAGAGCAAACGGAAAAACGAAGGGCAGAGCTTTAACGCGTCGGTGTACAAACGCGTTTTCCTTTTAATGACGGCCTGGTCGACAGGCAGACAGAAAACGCAGCGTGCAGAGGAACACACGGTAGTCACGTTTGCCGAAGCAATTGATTCTGAATTTTCTATCTGTCAGGGTCGGCGCGAACGACGGCCCGGCAAACATAATTACCGGCTTTAACAGCGACGTTTGCTAATTAGTAACTGTTTTTGTGCGTGGACGCGGTGCAAACACATTGACGCAACGCTCTCGCAATCCCCCTGTTGACAGATTGAATTATTAAAAGGGTGCGTTTCGGTTCCGCCTTCCGACAGTACAAACTCGCCGAGTTCGGTTTGCGTCAGAATTTTTAATTCGCGTCCGGCTGACTGCAGCGCAGAAAGAAAGAAGACAAAATGACGCACAGAGAGATAGAAATTCGCTGGAGGGGTGAAAGATTTCTCTTTCTCCCTCTCCTGTCTGTCTGTCTGTCTGTCTCTTTCACACACATAACACATTGATAAACGAGCACGCGTTATTCTTTATTCCGCGAGAAGAAACTCAGACGATCGTAAATTTTCCGAATTTCTCTTGTTTGTTCGTTTGTAAAATCGTAGAGTGTAAATATTGAATTTTTGTAAAGACATTGTGATGGAAACACCGAGCGTCCAATTTGTTCCTTTTACAATCTTTTGTACGTATCGTGGAAACTCTGATCATCGAATTTCTAGGATTCTTATTATTTCTAATTTTTATTCGTGTTATTCGAAAAGAGTATAAATATGAAAATTTGGAAGAAAACTCGTAGATTGTGTAGGACGAAGTCTCTAGAAGTTTGTCCTATCTTTGCTGCTGCGAAAGCACCGAATATTTATCGTTTATACGATTGCGAAAGCTCTGAACATCGAATTTCTAGTATTTCTATTGTTTCTGTTATCGCAAATGAGCGAAAATATGTAAATCTAAAAGAAAACTCGTAGATCGTGGATCTTGAATGCTCTAACAAAGTATTATTCTTACTATTGTGAAAGCACCGAGCATGGAATATTTATTGCTCCTCCGATTACGAAAGCTCTGACCAACGAATTTCTAGAAATTTCTGCCATCTCTGTAAAAGCTCTGATCATCGAATTTCCGTTACTGTGAAAGCTGCGGAAATCGTATTTCTATCGTTCCCCCTGTGCAATAATTCCAGTGCATCGTAGACAATCGCAGAAATATTTGGCGATCGTCGCAGACCGAAATCGATGATAATTGATAACGAATCTCCTCGTAGTCAAGATGGCGTGTATCGTCGTGTCTCAGCATCCGTCCTGCCTTCTGTTTCTCTGCGCTTTTCGACGACCCGACGACTCACACGGAGCCCGACTTCCACGATTTTCGGTTTCGAGATGCGAGAAAAAAGAACGGCGAAAAACTCGAAAGAAAGAACAGCTACCAATAAGAACCATTAAGAAAAAACGACGCATAAAACATACAGATCGGAAAATCCGCACGAAGATAAAAAAAAAAAAATGTAAACGAGAGAAAAAGGTGGCCGACCAGAATCTCACTGCACACACGGCTCATTGCCTTTTTCATTAGCGTTATTCCGCGGACCGGTCGAGTTCCTTCTTTCTTCTCTGTTACGTTATTTCACTCTATCGTCAATTCTTTCTACGTTTCGTTTGTCTTTTTCTTCCACTTTATATATATTTTCTTCTATACGTATACTGTTCTGTCGGTACAATTTTCTATTTGGTTTCCTTCGCTATTTGTTTGTCTTGTTTCTTAACTTGTGTTCTCTGTATCTCTACTTCCGTTTCTTTTCCTTGCGAAGTATGTCACTCTACGGGAGACACGCTATAGCTGATCTAATTGGGGGCGGGTTGGTATTGGACAACCACGACGTGAACAATGAGCGAGTTGTACAACAAAACAAAGACCAGTATGCATGCGTGGCACGAGAAAAGGTAGATTTACATAGGTATATTATTTACTACATTGCGCTTTATCTCTCTCTCTCTCTCTCTTTCTCTCTTTCTATTTCTCTTTCTCTCTCTCTCTCTCTCTCTTCACAATCCCACCGCCACTTCTGACTCTGTCTAAGTTTTCATATAAGTTTCTCTGCCTGTTATGGAGAATCATATCTATCTTATTCTTTTCTCTTTTCTTTCTTCTCTAAATTTCTACTTTTGTTCCTTTAGTTTTATTTCCCTGTCTTAAGTATTTTATCTACTGTCTCTCGGCTTACAGAACATGATTTAATTCTTGGCTTCTCGTCCTACGTACACTGTCTCTGATTTCTCTTGTTTACGTTCCGTTCTTCTCGGTAGAGTCTGATCAGAAATCCTCTGTTTCTGATCCGCCTTCTCGATCCTGGTAAATCCCACTTCTTAAAACGTGTCTCGCCACGCGGAAGAATGTATCGGGTCTTAGTGGATTGCAGACGCTTCTCGAGGCAAATTAATCCCTTGATGATAGCAAATCGATTGAGAACAGTGGAACCGTAACAGTCACCGAAACAGTTTTATCTTACGGGAATTTAGAATTCGCCGGATATTATTTACATTTTTCCAAGATATCTGTTTAGTAATACGAATAGAATTTTTCGATTCATAATCGAAACATAATTAGTTAGACGAAAGTTGCAGGGTTTAGAAAGGAGCATAAGTGGAATTATGGTTCTTGCCAATTTTTTTTTAGGATTCTTCCCTGTTACTACGTGCTGTATTATTGGCAAGATTATCGGTAAGATTTTGGTTTCTGTAGGAGAATTTTCATCTGAAATGATATATTTTCCTTGAAATGTAATCATCGTAAGCACCAAGGGATTAACTCATCCTCGGGATGGAAAATATTCCAGATGACCAAAAACGTGTGTACAGGTTGGTTCGCGTAACTAGGACAAAATCATACAATCTTCTCTGGTCGTAATTAGAGAACGATATTATGAAAAAGAGATGAATAATTAAGAGAGATCTACCTTTCCAGGACCATATTTTTATAAATACGTTGTTTCATGAATGTAACACAGTGTGTGTGCATTATGTAGATGCACAGTGCTTTTTTTAATAGACGCGTGTATTTTGTTTGACGTAAATCAAATTTGTCATTCTGTATAATATAACACGGGTGCAGTGATTGAAAAATATCTACCACGAAATATCGCAACTTTAATAACAATATTTATACGAAATATCTTACAAATTGATTATTTTTCGATCAAATTTCTTCTAGTGTCTTCTTTGTAGAGAATAAAAAAAAAGAGAATTAAACGGTTTCATTTTTTAAATATTTTTGTACAATCTCATAATGTACATGCATTGCATTATACTTACAAAATGATATGATCCTCGTTAAATCATTTATCACGTTTCTCTGATATTTATTCTAACATTTCACCCAATAAGTAATTTCCTAATTGCAATCACGCAAAGAGTATGATTTGTTCCAATTACGTGGAACATTTTATGTACATACAGTTGCTTTCCACTTCGCGATCCTAATTGTGTTTCGCCACGGTCGAATTTCAGCCAACTTGCTTTTGTATCTCACGTTCACGCGACAATGACGGAAGCTGCCAGCGAATTAGCCCTGCTACGGTACTCAAACTTCTCCACTCAATTGTGCCTCATCTTCGTTAAAAAATTTCAGCAAATATCATAGTTCGAAGCGTCAGTATCAGTCGAATTATAAAACTCGTAAATGACGACAACTATTTAGATCAGGTTCTGAATTGCTTAATTTTCCAACACGTAAACAACCTTCCAAATGTGTCTTAATCCAGATTTGAAAAATTTCAAAAAGATGAAGATCTCGTTATTTAAAAAGGAAGAACATAGTCCGTTTAAAAAGATGGCATTTGAATTTCTAACGAGATAAAAGTACAATTGGATGGAAAGAAGTTGGCTGCATAGCAGAGTTAAGAAATCTAACTCCTTTGCTTACCGATCGCTTCTGAAATAATAAAACTCGTGTTTTCTTTTGTTTCGCCGATGCACCGCGATCAATTCACCACCAAGAATCTGTCAGACTTTGGCAATCTTTTTACATTACTCTCGACAAACCTACGAACGAGAATTGGCCGTGCGTAAGCTACGAAGAAACGCGTTCAATAGACGCTTCGATACAAAGGTAAATAGACGCCAAGCGACTTCACTTGGTTCGAGTGCCAGCGAAAAATACGATAGCGACGAACCGATCGCGAAACCGATCTCCGAAGTACGTATATACACGCTTCCGCTTTTTCACGGCTTCGCAAGAGACTTCCTTCTTTCTCATCCCTCTTCGTATATCTTCATACGTTCGTACGTCTCTTTGTTTTCGCCTGTAAAAGAATTCCCTTTTATTCGAAGCGCACGGTCGAAGCACAAAGACTGTCGAGACCTTGTCTCCTCCAACGTTGTCTCGATTTCTAACTAAACTCGAGAAGAGAAATCGGGACAACGCCATGGCGGAGCAGAACGTCAACTTGTCCACGATAATATTAATGTTATTGTACGATATACAGGCTGTCTCAGCTAAACGAGTTCATCTAAATATCTGCCTTATTTACAATTGTATGAGAAAACTTCTCGGGGCAGAGCTAAACTATTTCAAGGTGTTCGCGTAACGGTGGAAAGAATTTTCTTTCATCGTTCTTTCGCTAGATATCGAGATTATCGGTGTATCTCAAAATGAGAATTATATTCTACATATACCCTATATATTTTTTTTTATTCGTCAGTTGATGCGTTTCTTTAATCTCTATGCAAAAATATCGAGGTATTTGTGCCTGAAAATGATCAGTTTCAAAGATATTTTAATTTTACCTTTTTATCCTTTTCTATGTTCTATGTGTATATTATTATTAATTATATATTAATTTTGTAAAACTTGGCGTATGACAAGCAGAAGTGATATTCTTTCGCTGACGTGTGTCTTCCTTGTCTTTCATACGTTACATACATTCGACGAAATTAAAATCGAAATATCTTTTAAACTAATTTTTTCCCGGCATAAGTGTCTTAATATTTTTATATAAAGAAAAAAACGCCTACTATTGTAAAAAAAATATATATATAGAAAGAGTTTTATTTAAAAAAATAATCTTCTAAAAGAAACGAACTTGAGAAAAGATTCTCTTCGCCGTTACACGTGTCCCTTGAAACAGTTTAACTTCGTCCTGATCCTGAGAAGTTTTTTCATACGATCGTAAGTAAAACAGATATCTAGACGATCTCGTTTATCCGAAACACCTTGTATATCAATACCATCGATATTATAACACGAGGATATAAATTGTTCTGTCAAAATTTCTCCCGTATTTCTATCATTTCTATTTCTACGTATTCTCGGTTTTGTTTCTTCTTATATTTTTTTTGTTCGTTTCTATTCGCCTCAGTCCTCAGTTGTCCATTGTCCACTCGCCGTCCTATCTTAGAACAGCATGGCTTCCAAGCACTCTGTTTAGCTACGAATCAAGAAGTTCGCGCGAGGGTGGGCTGCCCTGACATCACGTTTCCACCATCTTAAGCAGGGTAGAAGTTTCTCAACGTCGTGACGATACATCATATTTATGTCTTCGATCGAGTTTTTTTTTCTTTCCTTTTTCTTTTTTAATTTTTTTTTTTTTTATTATATGTAAATTTTTTTTTTTAATTTTGTCTATCTTCCTCTATCTCTGTCTCGTTTGAAGTACATATTTATATCGGTTGCGAACACCATTCGAACGTTATGGTTCCGTGTAATACGATTATTTTTATGATGTATGAAACAGTCGGAGTCACTCGACGTTGCATCGTCGATGATTCGTCTTTGTAGAACGATGCAAATGAGGAAACGACGTTCGCAATGTCCGATCAAGTGTGTTGTGCTACATCTGTATGTATATTTATCGCCTCTCTTTTTTTTTTATTTCTTTCCCTCCCCCCTTTCTCTCTTTTTTTTTTTTTGTTCGAACTCGTGCACCATAGATTAGCATAGATGATGTTGCAGGTAGAAGACCAATCACACTTTTGAGGTTTTCATGTTTTAGGGCACGGTTACGTGTACACGAAGAGAGTCCTAGATCTTTAGCCCCAGACATCTTGTCCTGTTTACGACAAGGAGCAAGAAAGAATGCATTTTCTACTTCTCTCTCTTTTGCTCCCTCCTTCCTTTTTTTTCTTTTTTTTTTCTTTTTTTAATTCATTCGCTATATATTTAGAACGCAGGGTGTTTCGCTCAATTTCATCGCTTGAAATACGTGTACTGTGTTTGGGATTTTATAAGAAATCTCTCTACGAAGGTTGCATAATGTTGTGTCAAGAGGTATACAATTTCGTATCGTGGAAAGCGTCAAGTTTCTTTTGTCAATTAGTACTTTGATACTTTAGAAATAATAGTAATAAATTTTTTAAAATACTTTAAAGATGAATTAGATATCACTGAAGATCAGGATATATTAATAAGATCTTGAAGAATTTATCCACTGTATATCGACGTTCAATTTGTCATTTGAAGTAATTAATCGACATGTCATTCGAAAAACTGCAACACAAAATTGTGTCCAATTTTTTTACGATATTTTTACGAAATCCTAAATATTACAGCGATATTCCAAGTGATAAATTTACGCGTAACACTTTATATGTAGAAGAAGTTCACTCTAACGGTTCATGCAATTTTTCAGCAGTATACTCTTCTTTCATAATGATAGAAAAATTATCCAATGAGTTTTAAAAATATAATCACGCGATTCCATTCCGTAATATCGTAACGGGCACTAAAATAAAATATGAAACCCTAGTTCACACACAATATGAAGTGTATAACAGTAGATGTACACTTTTTCTATTACAGCTTAAAAAATGGCTGAAAAATCGTGTAAAACGTTAAAATGAACATCTTGTATAAATACATTATAGAATACATATATTAAATAATATATATGAAATTTCTTTTCTTCTTTTATTTTCTTTTTTTTTTATGAATGATAATTCAATTCGTGTCGTTTTAATACTTTTGTGTTCGACGTGTATATCGTTATCACGGGTATGCATTTACGTACGAGTTTTACAATCTCCAGTAGGAAGTATCCGTTGCAGTTTCTGTTTCATCCGTTGAACTCCAACGGGGAGATTCCGTTGTAATTAGCAGCTTTTACATTGATTCGCCACGGTCCGACGAGACGGTGTGTTTGGAGTTTTACTATTTCGTCGGTTTGCGGAACGGTCGATGAGTTCGCCGACGAATTGGAATTCGAGCGGTTTGAAAATTACAACGCGCTCGTAATCAGCGGGACTCCTTCTTCTAAAATATCGGGAAAGACACATTGGAAAGTAAATAAATAATTTACGAAATATATTGATTTTTTAATCGATTGAAAGAAATATTCTTTTTTTTTTTTAAATGACATTTTTATGGAACTGTCATAATCGAAATTAAGATAGAAGACGGTGAACGAACCGTAAGCTTACGATATTAATTAGAAATCGCTGCAAGAATTACGTACTCAGCTTTTGGAGTTGTTATAATAGAAATTAAAGTAGGAAACGGCCAACGAACTGTGCAAGCTTACGGTATTAATTAGAAATCGCTGGAAGAATTATGTACTCAGCTTTTGGAATTGTTATAATAGAAATTAAAGTAGGAAACGGTCAACGAGGTGAAAGCTTAAAATATTAATTAGAGGTGGTCGGAAAAATACTTTCTGTTAATTTTGAAAAAGAATCTCTTACACAAGACTGAAATATTTTAGCTAGAATTTGTCCAAGTAAAAATAGCTGAATACTTATTCGCCGTGGCATTTCGTTATTACTTATGTAAGTATGTGTCACTTCACGGAACTTTGTCGAGTTCTTTCTTTGTCGAGTCGGATGCTGTGGAAGTTTCGTGGCGAGCACATCGATCGCGCGCTAAATTCTGCGCCAAGTCTCCTTTGTAATTAATGTTCAAAGATCAGAAATAGAAAAATTGGTCGACTAAATTCCATTCCGTCTCGAATATTGCCTCAAAAACAGGGAATGTTAAATTATTTTCTATAGTGATAAGAAATATAATTGAATCAGTGTAGAATCAGAAACGATACAAATCGATTTTGCTTACGTAACATTTGAAAAACTAATAAAAACATGAACTTGAATCTTCTTTTTTTTTTTGTTTTAAATAAAAATTCAATAATTTTTAGATACTGAAATAAGTCGTGTCATACGAATTACACAATTTCAGTTTCGTTGAAATAAGTAGAATCTTGCAACGAGAATATTATTCAAAAGACGAATACGAATGAATGATAAAAAAAAGCAAAAGAATTTTTCAAAATTAGAAAAGATGCGTAAATGTATGCTGTCTCGCGATATTTTCTTTTCCCCTAACCGTCCATTCTACTCTGTCTATTTTTTCCTTTTTAATAGCTCGTTCCTTTAGAAGTTAGCCGCCTCAACTATTAATATTCGCTAGATACCACGGTCGACTTTGGTCGATTAATTTGCAGAGAATCTTCGCGGCGAGAATCGAGTTCGATCCAACCTCTGACGTATAGTATGTCATACGTGTGTAGACATATTCTCCGGCTGGATCACAAAGCGTCCTGGATTCCTCGGCTTCCGGTCCCTAATAGCGCAAAGCGATCTCCAGAATACCAAGCTGTACATTGCTATACACATACGTCGAGAAACTTGTTCGTAACTAGCGTGCTGGTATTAATAGCGATAGAGAAGGTCCAAGAAAATATCGACATCTTTGCTTATGAGTAACAACGTGCCGAATTATTATGATCGTTTCGAAATTATCGCCTTCGTTCGAAGACCGATCGAGAATGAAGCTTAGAAACACAAACTTCTTTCTTACAAAGAGATAAGGGACTTGCGTTTATGGATTGTAAAAAGTATTTTATGCTTCTAACGGTGTATGAGAAATTCTGCTGCAGTTTTTTCTTCAGGCGATCGTAATAATTTGATGACCGGTAGTGAACGGTAGTTAAATTTTTTAGTTGAGTTTCATCTTCAACCTTCTGTAACGATATGTAATTAAGAAGTTGCTGATATAGGTATTTCATTTTTAATCCTTTTATAAAGTTTAATTAATTGCATCCATGATGCTTTTTGAAGTTAATATCGAGGAGAAAAGTCTTTCTCGAAAGGATCGTTAAGTTTAATGTAACGAACGAATTGCTGCTTTAATAATCTCTCTAGTGTATTGTTTTTTACTATATCAGAATTATTTTGTAGAAAAGTTACAGAGGGTTCGTTTAATTTTTGTTTCGTTTTAAAACATTCTTAGAATCGTACGAAAGTAGAGAGTCATGCGATCATCGTTCTCCATAGATCGATCATTATTCGTTCGATAGTCAGAAACTCTTTCTCTGTCTCTCTTTTCTTTCTTTTTTCTTCTTTTTTTTTTTTTTTTTTAACCAATTCCTTCTGTTTGTAGCAATTTGCAACAGTAAGTAGTTTCGTTGCCACGAAATTCAGTATACTCGTCGAGCGAGGGTCCATTATTCTTTGCATAATCACGTCGAATAGTTCTCGAAACAGTCTGCCCGATTACCAAGTTGATGTTATCAAGTTGACCAAGACGGGAGATTCAAACATCGTCTGAATCTCAACATCGATCCGGCGTTAGAGCGTCGCGCGTTTTTTCTATTACGTTCCTTCGATTAATTTTCACTGTGTTTTTAGCTCCTTGTTGCGTGTGGTTGTCATGCGAGTGTTGTTTCACTATGCGTGTTCCTGAAAGAGCGTCACGCTTTCCAAAGCGACGATAAAAGGAAAAGAAAAGAAACAAACGCAGAGTAAGGGTGAAAGTATTGAAAAGTATGGAAACGTGTGGAGAAAGGTGACGAAGGACATTTTTTTGCATCGGCTCCCAGGAAGTCGGGACATCCTGCTGGTCGACATCGAAGAGACCATGAGAACAGGCGAAAAAACTCGCAGGTTGCCACGACCGTAGAATCCAAAACGATCGATAGATCATCGACGATGATGGATTAATCTAGAGAGAATTCTTTACTTTCTCCTCTATCTCTTCTTTTATTCCCTCTGTCTTCCTTCTTATTTAATTCGAACAGTTTTATCTATTCAAAAGATGATGATGATGATGATATATCTTGTCATTTTGATTTTCTTTCTTATTTTTTTCGTTGATCGTTTTCTTCTGAAATTTGTTTTTATTCCTTCCCATTGTCTGGTCATAGAGTTGTATTTTGATATTTCTTCTTTCTTTTTTTTTTTCTTCTTTCGTCTGGTTTGATCGACGATCCTCGAATGTGAGACGCGCGAGGAAAGCAGGCAGATTGATCGTTTCCTTTTTTTTTTTTTTTTTTTTAGATCTATATTTTATCGATGTCTTCGTATAATACCCCTCTGAAAGCACTTTTTAAAAATCGTTCGAGCGGCGGCACATGTTTTTGTTGAGCGTTGGATTTTGTTCGTCGTTGTTACAGATGGGCAAGCTTGGTAGCAATCCATTGGCTGGACTCGCGGCTCTAGGCCTCGGAGGCCTTGCCACACCTGCCAACACAGGTGGATTAAATCCAGCAGGTACGTCAAAAACTCCTCGTTGTTCTTTTACAATACTCTGTAACGCTCGTGACTATCTATTTATTCGTAATAATCGCACAAGCTTTTTCATTTGTTCTTTTTCAATTTGTAAATGAATGTTTCAGAAGCCGAACTTTTCAACCCTCTCTCTTATTTCTTAATTTCATTAGGATAAATACGATTTTCCAAAATCAAATTACTTGGTTCTGCCAACTTGTTTATCACAGGCAGATAACATTAATAATAGGACATTTTAAGTATATTATTAAGATACAGATTAAGATTATTAAGATACAGTGTTTATACATTTAAGATACAGTGTCTGCACGCTCGTCACTTGTTTCTACCTTTTAATTTATGCGGTTGATCAATTCAGCTTCTGAACGAATACGAATCGATACGAACGCGGCTGAAATACGGCTGAGAATTATTGTGTTTCGAGAATTCGAAATTTTGAGAATTCCGTAGAATTGCTTGTGCGATGTATGAAATTGAAAAAGTCGCTCGAGAAATCGCTTGAATTATTTACGTACGTAGAACGTGTTGTACGAGAATCTACAGGCTTACGCAACAAACTTTTATTTTACAAACAACAATGGTTTCGAAAATATTATAGAATGAAATCATGCTTTTGGCAGTCACTATGCAAACCTCACCACTTTACAAACATCTTACTTCACCGCGGTAAAACGACCAGCTTCGACCTCCAAGCCAACTCAACGCTTTCAAACAAATATGTAAAAATGTTAATCTTTATACCGTGGATTAAAATGATGATGTACCGCGATAACTATGTTTCGAAAATTTAAAAACGTTGTTGTTTCGCGTGCACTTTGCATACAGTTATTCGCCTAATTGGACAATGTATGTACATGTGGTCCATAACCACGTGTGGTAGATTTTAAAATAGAAAGTACATAATGATTCATGTATAGTCGTAACAATTATAGTACTGCGCGTGATCGTACGACGTATGAACTTCGGTAGAAGAATTAGCCAAAAATTATAATATTATTATTATTATTTTTATTATTTATTACTCCATCTATACAGTGTTGTTCTTACATTTAACAATTGCACTTGGTTAGAGAACTTAAGGTATTTGTAGCGCGACGATATCTCTCAGAAGTAAAATACTCTGAGACTGCAAAGTCATACTCTTCGCGCATGTCTGAGATTCTGTCACTAAGAAGAAAATCTCTCGGTTGTCTGTACTCTCTACGCGCGCACACTAACAGCATCCTTATAACATTATAATATACTGCACTTTGAACGCTGAAACGACTCATATTACGTATTTCACATTACTTTTATTCGACAACGGTGAGGACTAGATTTTTCTTATAGAAGAAAAAAGAAAAGGGAGAAAGATTCTTCCAGCCTGTACAACATAGTATTTTCTTGACAACTTGGCAAAAATGATTCTTCCGTGATTAATCAGAAAGTAGCTTTCTCAGCGGCTCGCTATAGGAATCGCGTGATAAAACCATCAACTTCGAAGATGAATATTTAAAAATCGAATCGCTTGTAGATAATACGCTGAGTGTCAGGTATCGTGAAAATTTCGTAGAAATTGCAAGTTGAAGTAAGAATGGTAGAATGTCAATCTACGCTACGAATGCCTTAAATCTCAAACCCTAAACCTTAGTCCAGAAATGACGCACGTTGCAAATATACAAAATGTTGCTGGTTTTTTGGCAGCATTAGCGGCACTGGCTGGTAGTCAGCTACGTACCAGCAACACGAACAGGCAACAGCCAGCGGCGAACAATCAGACGCACGAGATGACCGTGCCAAACGAGCTGATCGGCTGTATCATCGGCAAGGGTGGTACTAAGATCGCTGAGATCCGTCAGATCTCCGGCGCCATGATCAGAATCAGCAACTGCGAGGAGAGGGAGGGTGGCGCCACGGATCGTACGATCACCATCACCGGAAATCCGGACGCTGTGGCACTAGCACAGTATCTCATCAGCATGAGGTGAGTACCGTGGCACTGGAGCATAGATATCACTCTGGCTTGCCTGCCATCTTGAAAAGAAAACGAAAAAAAAAAAAGAAAAGTACGAAGAACGTTGGACGATCGATGTTCATTATATTTTATGGTTCCTGATTAATCCCATAAGTAATGCAGCTTTTCCGATAGATGCATTTAGAACAATGGAATTTGTTGTGAACAAGAGGAATTTTATGAAGAATGGATCGCTGTCGTAGAAAATTTAGGAATGTAATCAGTGACAGATCTATCAAGGAGCGTTTGAAGAAGAATTACTTTGTTTTAAAACAATCTCAAACTTCTTTTACCTATATAATTTACGCAGTGAGCTTCTACGTGTAAAGTATCTAGCATTATGCTAACATATTTCTAAACAAAACAATCTTTATTTACGTTTATACGATTTTTGGGTGAATCAATTGCAACAAATTCTTGGTTCCTTGTACCTACAATATCGAAAAATCCGTATTACTCGTAGGATATTCCAATATGCAAATAGATACATAGCATTCGATCGATCGTGCAACGTTCTCTCGACGAGATCGGTTTACTTTCTCTCGATCCAAGAGAGAGAATATTGTTTAAGAATTCTTCCATTATTCCTATCGGTACATGTCGAACTCGTCCCGGCTACGTATTGCGATATCTCGCGACACATCACCACCACCAACCCCCCACCCCCACCCCCAACGAACCTCTTTAACTTTCTGGTTTCTTTCCTTCTCTGGATCCAACGTGAAACGATCGTTGGGTCGGATCTTGACTTATGTGTACATGTCGCCGGTGTAGACATTTTTTTTTACACGATCCCCCTCGACGACGGAGAAAATGGAAGCCCAACTTCCCCGTCGACACCTCATAAAGAGAAAAAGGAACAAAAGAGAAACCCTTTGATTCGCCTGTCTATTTTTTCTTCTTTTTCTTTTTTTTTTTTTTCTCTTGTGTTACACTCGTTCCTTCTGTAATTACCTTTCTTAGCCTTGGTGTCTTGAAGATGATCAAGTGAGACTAAGGGAATAGTCGAATTGCCGTCATCGCGACACCTCCCATCATGTTTATTACTGTTGTTACTGTTGCCTCTGGCGGCGACGAGCTGGCTACAACGACCTTGCAAACTATCGCCATCATAGTTAATCAACGCTAGGTTGTGGATATTTCTGCGGATTTGTATTTTTGCGAACGCATGATTACGTAAATGCAACTTTCATAGATAGATAACTCGCTCGTCGAAAATTACATAAAATGTTTCAACGTCTTCTATAGTGATTTATAATTTAATGTATATGATAATTTCGCGTTCTCCTTCAAATTTTCCATAAATGCATAAAGATCCACGGTCTACCCGTCTATTTACAGAGATTCTATGTACGCTGTGTTATATTCGTGTTAAAAATCAGTACACGCACAGGTATAGGTTTGTTGCTATGGTTTTTATCGCGTATCGTAGCTGACAGGTTATGGTCGGGAAGTGCGTCGTTTTCCCGGCACGTCGACGCCAGAAAAGTGTTACATGAAAGAGGTGGCGGTGCAGCAACGAGCGTTTTCTATGTGAGATGGATACGTTGCACGAGTGTTAAGATACGAGGTGATCCCTCGATGTGGAGGTACGTGGTGACGTGCAACGCGTGTCGTGGACCGCCACCTCGGTCTCTCTAGCGTATACAGGTGAGATATTCTCGTAGTGAAGTAAGATTATATAGCCAGTGAAGACGACGCAGCAACCGCGAACCAAGGGATCGCCGTCAACGCGGAGACGCCGGAAGACAATATCTTCGTCTGCCACGACGGAAGAGGATCTTAATCCTTTGTTTCCAGGTCCTGCTTTCCAGGTCCAGTACCCTGAGTATCCTGCAGACACAACTCCGCTCAACATCTGTTTCCCATTTGTCGCTGGCTGTCCTTTCAAGCAAAAAAAAAAAAATTTTTTTGAGAAAAGAAAAGAATATATATAGTATACAATCACGATGACAGATATACGACACGTAGTCGAACGATTCCAGCAATATATCGTTCCGTTTTAATTAGACGATCTACTCCCGAAGAGTCCTGCAAAAAGCAATTATGCATCACTACAGCTCCTTTTTTTTTATTTTTTTATTTTTTTTTCTTCAAATACCCCAGTTGTTCGGTTTACGACGATCCAAAGCTTCTTTTCGGTCGAACTCGCTTTTGGCGAAGGCTCGTCGTTCGTTCGTTCTTATTCGTTCGTGCACTAGTAATACGGTGTTTTTCTAGAGATATATTTAATTCGATGAGATTAATCCTTTGAATATTGATCTATAATTAAGTATATAATAAATAACGTGATTACAATGACAGGTTGGAAACTTGGAAATTCAAACTGGGTTTTAGAAAACTATGATTCACTTGTTTTAATTCGATAAAGTCTTCCGTATGTTGCGTTCAATTCAATTTAGATTTTGTCCTATATCTAGCGTAATATGTTCACGAGAAAACGTGTTCTTCTGAACGCAATATAGCGTCAATCATATTGGAAAATTCGATATTTATCGTAGATTATATTTTATTAATTTATTTGCCAAACTATCGTCTATCAGTATGATGGATCGTTCAATTTTTGTTTCTGCAATTCGCCTTCGCCAAGAGCGTCACGCAGTCGCATCTTTGTATTCTAATTTGTACGTTTCCTCTACGCTGATCATAGCGTTTTACCAAAAGATAACGAACGTGCACGGACGTAGATCTTACAATATTTAATATATAACATCGTGCTATGGGACTGTTATCTCTTTCCATTCTTTTCACTAATTTCGAGAAGTTCAACGAAAATAAATAGAGAAACGTGTACTAACGTAGTCGTCGACGAGATTCGAAACGATCGAAAACGCGTCCCTGTAGCGCATATTAAAACGCTCTGGAAAACGAGCAATTGCCAAAGCAGCCCCAGTTTTTTGCCGCACCTCGAAAATACCACGAGTACCAAGCACGATTGTCCTGTATATCTATATATATTTAGCCGGTTTGAAAACGCGAATCGTACAAACCTTCTTCACATTCTATTTCTTCCCCCTTTTTACGAATTATAATCCATATTATATTTTATTCCAGATTGTCACTCATATATATTTTTATACTACTGCATTTGAATAGCGACCGAAAAATATATTCGTCATATATCCCGATTATTACTTCTTGTAATACCCGCTCAACCACTTGGTCGTCATGATTATTACGTATCGTGTTTATCATCCCCCCGAGCACAATTCCCGCGGCCAAGATCTGCACTCTGCCGCGTTCAATTCCGCTTTCCGTTCGTCCTGTATACGCGTGACGTACGAGCCAATTATCGTGGCAACGATTTCGCTGGATCAGCAAATCCAGCAACTGGTCAAACTGCTGCATAGTTCCCGTACAGATGATATACCCGTAGGCGGCGGAGTGCAAGTGCTGTGCCCCGTTTAGTTTGATTTCCGCTTTTCAGTGATTCACAGAGCCATGCTACGTTCCATTCCACTTTGCTAAAGTATCCGTGATGCGATACCAAATTGAAAAGACTCATAGAGATTCGATGTCATTACATGCTGATCGATGTTCGAACGCTTGTTGCTTTTCTTTTCTCGCTCTCTCTCTATCTCTTTCTCTCTCTTTCTTTTTTTATTTTTTTTTTATTTTTTTTTTTTTTACTTTTTACAAGTATTCTCTGTATATTCGGAGAACTTCTCCTGTTTTTATGTGTCATGTGCAACGGACTATGGCTCTGTGCTGCGTCAGAAAAAAGGACGTTGCGCGTTCGTCGGCTAGGAACAAGAAATTTCTTAAAAATTTCGAGATCGAGGAATTTTGCCAGATACGAAAGTGAAATTAAACTTTGAGAAATTGTTATTTTTCGTGGTGATCGAAACGAATGCAGTCGAACGTCCTTTTCGATGGCGGCAACTCCTCGCAGCGTATCCTCCGCATTGGGACGCCATTTTCGGTGCTCCTAGAGGCTGCATCGTGTACGATCGACGAAACGTGACGGCTGTATGTCGTTGGATGAAAAACGATACAGACAGATGCCGATGGTTCGTCGGTGCACGGTGTCTCGAGACCGATAAAACGCGTCCCGACGACGGAAAAGTCTCCCCCCACCCCCCCACGAACAACCACGTAGCCGGTGTACGTGAGAGTATCACGCTCCATAGAACACACCTGTGGCATAACTCTCTCTTTCTGTGAAGCCTGTTGAAAACCTTGCGACTCGAAGTCTTTCTTTTCTTTCTATTCTCTTTTTTCTTTTTTCTTTCTTTCTTTCTTTCTTTCTTTCTTTTCTCGCCTGACATACATCACACTTAGCGTCCACACCACCTTGTCACTCTTTCGATCTATTTCTGTTTAATCGATATAACAACTCTGTTCTTTTAGCGGACCCGTCTTATTATTTTCATTTTACTATATCTCACACATCGCCATGATTCGCCTCTTTTCATTTCCTAGCCTCTGTTTCTCGTGTACACGTCGCTGCGATTCCTTCCTTTCTGTATATTTCTTTCTTTTCATCTGATCGTTTATCGAAACACTGTCCGACAAAAGGAAACACGTACAGCAGTGCTCGCTTAAATTCCAATAGAGTTTCGCCTAAATTCAAACGACCCAAAATCCGCTTATACTCCCTGTACTGTTCGAACTGTCGAGTGTAAATTAAACCTATCGACAAACACAGCGAATAGACATAGTTGGAACAAGTGAAAATAGCGATCATATTCCTATATATCGGAATGAAACTTTCCCATAAAATAATAAGAGTTTTGCTATATTCGTTCGACAGTTTCCCTACACTTGATCTATTTGAGTCTACCTAAACGTCAATTGGTATAAGAAAAATTATGCCCAAGAAACGTGCAGATTTGCTCCACTCAATTATCGTGTCTTTTGCATTAATCTCTCGTTTGTCCTCTCACTTGTTTTCGCTAAGTCTATTCTTTCCCTCTGTCGAGGAAATCTCGAGTCCTCCCGTACGAAACAAAATCGTCATCCGCATCGCGAGCTTTGCAATCTGATCCTCGATTTAATTGTAATTTAATCGAGCACCGCTGTACACGCATATATATATATATATATATAAGTGTATATATATATATGTGTGTGTGTGAAACACGAAAGTAGCCACACGCAAACATAAACACACGCGCCCATATACTTACATAAAACTACATAAAACTGTTTTTATACGAGAGGAACGTTCCCACCCTGACCTTTTTACATTTTGTGTCTTTTCCCCAGTGTTGAACTGCAGAAAGCTAACCTAGAGGCCCAAAATACCCAAACCCCTGGCAGCGGTACCACTCCCGGGGCATCCGGGGCCAGTGCTTCTCCCTCTACTACCACTACCACTGCCTCTCCCTTGGCCAGCGCCATTCCCTTGGCTCAGCTGCTAAGCAAGCCAGGCGCCCTCAACGCCCTATCTAGCCTCACCGCCCTCGGCGGACTCACGGAATTGCTAGGTGGCGCTGCTGGTGCGGCTGCATCCGCTCTTCCGGTCCAGACAACCGGCGTTCACCGGTCGCACAAGTTCACACCGAGGCTACGTAGCCCTGGCGCGCCCGGGCCCACCGAGAGCGGCAAATTCAAATCCGAGCGCACCAAGTATAACCCGTACTGAGCCACCGACCACGAAGAAACGAAGGAGAGACGCGAGATCAGGGAGATCGTTACACGTACACGCATTACTCATCACAACGACCATTACAGCCACGATTACCACCAATACCACAACCACCACGATCATACACACACGGAACACGAGATTTACATCGGAGAAAAGTGCGTACGGACGCCAGGGTAGCGCGAGTCCTGATCAAGACTTGGCTAAGGATCGGACCAACACGATAGTTTCAGAATGGACTACCAGCGATGATAGCGATGATGATGATGATGATGATGATGCGTGATGCAAATTCATAGGGTAAGACGCGCGACGACCGTGCCACTTGCGTCCTACAATTGCCGGTCACGGCATCGACCTTCGTGTTTTCTGTCGTTTTTTTTTTCTTTTTTATATATATACATATATATACATAGTCTTCTTCTTTTCTTTTCCTTTTTCCTTTTTTTTTTTTTTTTTTTTTTGTATACGATATAGAATGTACCGATCAATTTGTATTTCTATTTTTTGAAAGGGAAGGTTGAGAGATGGTTTAAAGGCGAGATCCGACGCTAAGTCTTCGGGCCTTCGCATCAAGCGCGACACGACCTCCGAATCTGACTTACTTTTAGCCTGAACGTATCACTTGCTCTGCGAAATGCGTGATTTTAACACGCTTTCCTTTCCGCGTTTCGTATACATTTTCTGTTTTATTGGATAACGGTATTTCATTTCAGAGAATCATGATACATCGTATACAATACGGTGATGGTGAGTTGACGTCGACTCGGAGAACGTGACCGCTTGTCCACCGTCGCGAAACAGCCTTTTTTACATATATATATATATATATGTATACATATATATAACATAATTACGATGAATTATATTAATTGATTAATGTCGGAAGCATAAAAGGCTCTTCTTAATAGCGTTAGGCGATTCCGATGTAATTTTTTCTTGTAGTTGTATAGCCCGACCACTTTTCAATTTTGAAAGAGAGAGAGAGCGAGCGAGCGAGAGAGAGAGAGAGAGAGAGCGAAATATGTCGTGCGTGTCGGAATATTTAGTAGAGAAAGAAAATAAATAATGGAACAAAAAAGAGGTTGGAAACGACGTGTGCGACATTTATTAGATATTACTATGATTTCTTTTTTCTTCCTTTCTTTTTTTCTTTTTTTTCGATTATGTCTTTTACATCATTTACACGAGAGAATGTACCTACATGAGAGAAGAGTGTGAGAGAGTTGAATGAAAGGAAATGAGAAATGAGAAAAAGCGAAGCGTAATGACGTGTTCAGATACGCATTGTGTCCGTAATCATGTAACCGTGCTCTGAAATCAACGCCGGACACTTCATCCGGAAATAGAATATGGTCTATCGCGACAGCGCGAGAGAAGAAGAGGTTTAAAAAAAAAAAAAAAGAGAAAGAAAGAACAAAATGAGAGAATAATGACAAGAGAGCTTATTCGTACCTCGACATGAGGTTTAAACGCCGCTTCTTCGAAACGATTAGGATGAGCATAGACATATTGTACTCGCTAAATGCGAAAGAGACAGAGAGAAGGAAATGAAATATACGCAAGGTAATCAATCGATTTACGATAGTGGTCGTTTTATTGTAACGATAACGATGATAATTATATACGAATAAAGCAAAAACGTAATCATATTCACGAGAAACACGCTCCATTTATATATGTATAGATATAAATATATATATATATATTATTAACATATGTATATAAATAATATATAAATGTATTATTGACATATGTATGTATATATAAATAATATATATATATATATGTATATATTAATATACGGCAGATAGAGAAGAAAGTAACGATTCCCCCAGCGAGTTCAGATTAATTAGCGTTAATTAACATTTTAGATACGTATACACAACCTGTTCACACTTACACCACTGACATACACAGAAACGCGTACACAGAAACACAAGGATGAAAAATAGATGAAAAAGATCGTGTTTTATCGAAGAGAAAAGTCGCATTCGCCGCAGATCGATCAGTCTTTTCTTCTAGCTCGTCCCTCAAGAATGTAGAATGTAGAACGAAGATATAGCGACGAACGAAGAATGATATTTCAATAAAATATGAGTCGATCAAGATGGGAATATGAATCGAGTCGATCAATTTTGTTAGGTTGATAAGGGAGGATCGAAAAAGAAGTAAAGACACGGTGAATGGACGTCGATTTTTAATGACGATCGACTGCGTACGAGCTCCCAGATCAATGTTTGTGTGCTCAATTTCTAGTTCGTAGCGAGAGAAAGAGGAAGAGAGAGAGAGAGAGAGAGAGAGAGAGAGAAAATACGTTGCATAGATCAAGCGGATGTAGATTTATGACCGACGAGTGGTAGAACGCTCGTGCACCGATTTTTGCCGCGATGTCGTGATCACGATAGATCAGATTCTTTGTTCTTTACGATGGTTCGAAGTTCCGTGCTACGATTTTGCCAACTTTTTTTATAATTTTTTATTTCTCGATTTATTGGATTTGCGAAGCCTCGTTTATTTTCATTCATTTATATAATTAACCCTTTAAAGCTACATTTAAAGGTGACGCCGTCATATATAGAATGTTATTTTACAAAACGATTATTATGGAATTATTTTAGTTTAGAAATCGATAATGTCAAGCGTTGTAAACTTTTTATTATCATTCGTTATTAAGAGAAGTGATATCGAACGAAATTATTGAATCGAATAAATCGTGAACACGATCGCGCAGCTCGTAGTATAATAAATGATAATTCATATTGCGTTTGACATTCTGTACACCCATATGTAGTCTTGTCCCATATTACATACATATATTTGGTTCTCTCTTGGAGACAATAATGATTTCTCACGTTGGCGGCGATTTCCGTGAAAAATCGACCAGACAAAGATTCTGCAAGTGAGAAAAAGCGAGAAAGAGTGCGTGTGATAGGATAGAGTGAAAGAGAAACTAGCGTGAACGAGAGAAAAATAAGACGATGAAACTAAAGCGATCTTTTTCTTTTTCTTTCTCATCGTTAAGGCGAGAAGGAAGGTTTGACAAAATATATCAAGATTCAAAGAGTATACACACACAGGATTTTGTAGGTAATGTTAGTCTTCAACTGTATATTGGTCTCTTATAAACGATGTCGCAGAGCTTGTGTGCTTAACAAGACATTAGCTACCCTGTATCTCACCTTGTTAAATAAAGCTAGGCGTGTTTAATACAAAAAAAAAGAGATGAAATACTTTGTGAAAAATAAGCAATCTCGACGAGAATTGAACACACGAGAAAAAGAGATAATCAAATATCTCGGTATTCCTTAGAACGAGGTCTCGCAATGCACTATAGTTATTTTCAAACAATTTGTCTTAGGATAATAATAAATTACTATTTTGTTGGATAATATTATATAATAGTAGCGGCAAATAATAATTATTATTGTATTATTAAAACGCTACTGTTAGCCTTGTCACAATGAATTCTCTGCATTGAACGTGACAATGAAAAATGTGACACAGGTATGGTTAGCTGTAAATACGCGCTGTTCTGCGCGAGTTCCACCGTTATTTATACGTTCCCATCGATCCAGCCTCCCTGGAAGAAACTAATTCTGTAGTACTTTGCGCGACCACGTTTCTGGCTTCTGCTGTACTTTTATTGTTGCTACCTCCTTTTAGAAACCGGCCTCGTGTTTCGTGGAACGAGCGCCTCTGATCCGCGTCAAATCGAACGACGTGAAAACGAAAGAGAGTTGAATTTTAGAACGAGCGACAGCGGATTTCTCATTCAAAAAAAAAAAAAAAAAAAAAAAAAAAAAAAAAAAAAAAAATGAATTTGTAATTGTAGCTTCTTTTTTGGCTATTCTTGTTACGTTGGTCCGTATGCAAGGGATGATGTGTGGATATATGCAGATATGTTAGAGAATTGATATTTTAATCCTTTGATATATTTGAGTATTTTTATTATTCTTAATGGTGAAGCATATAACAGTTTAATTTTGTGAACTGTGCGTCGTTAATGATGAACGTGAGATGTATGAATATCGTTGAAGATTTTGTTGGAAAAAAGATGGATTAAGAGGACCAGAAATATCTTTGATATGTCATTGATGATCCACAATTTTATATCAAAACTTCACCTATAAATATAGAGTGCGATTTAAAGGTAAAGAAAGCTACGTATTGTCAAGCCAATGCCGCTCGTTTGCACTGTTCAATTATCCTCGGTTTGTAGATCAATTCGACTTGTAACGATCATCGAACGAAAGCTGAGAGATATTCCATTGGAGTCGCTCTGCCCCGTATGAAAAATGTCTCTCAAATTCCTTTCTCGTTCGTCGATTTGATCTGGATCCAATCCTCGAAGGATCAAGGAGAGTAGCATCCGATCGACATAAAACAATCGATGGGGAAATATCACGGTGAACCATCGATATTTTGCCTATATTTTCATATTTTTTTTTCTTTTTCTTTTTTACTGCAATCGCGAAACGACGATTAAAAGAGAAAAATGTTTAAGATTGTCGCGTGCCTCGTTCACGCAAATCTTCTGTTTGCAATCGATATAGATTGTAACCTATTGCCGCGTATAGCATACAAATCTCTATGTATAGCAAACACGATGCGCAGAGTGTACATACATTATGTTATGTGTACATACGTGCATATTTATATTTCGAGAAAAAAGAAAAAAAAAAAAAGATACGTACCAAGAGTGGAGAGACTCTTACAGAAAGAGGTGTAGAGAAAAAGGGAGAGAGAGAGAGAGAGAAGATGTATCCATCCAAACAACTTGACCCAGGCTCCTGCCCGTTTTTGGTAAGCACCATCCGCTCCTTTGTAGTCCCGTTAATCGACACATACTCTTCTTCCCAATTTTTACGAACCGTATTTTCGGCAACTAGCGATCTTGTTCTTATTACTCTATTCGTTTCTTTGTTACTTCTTTCTTTATATATATTTTTTATCTATTAATTAACCGGCTCTCTCGGATACCCGTTTCAAACATTTAACGTTCCGTTTTTTTTTCTTTTTTTTCTTCACCTGTGTATCTAGTTTCCATGTTTTCACATTTTTCTTTGATTTTTTTCATTTTTTGTAATCTAACTCTTTATCGTGAAACAGACGATGATCGCGACCAACGGAGTTGCCAACCAGAACCGATTTTACCGACCAGATCATCCGAACCCCTCCGGGAATCATTCTACGCGAATGATTACTATCAATTCGATGCGCACCCTTTCATGCATGTTTCCGCTCGAACATTTTTCTGAGAACTGTACATTGCATCTGAGACCGCGTTAACTACGCTGTTATCGATACGCGGCGTTTGTGTGATCTCCCTTTCTATCCTTCTTTTTTTTTTTTTTTTATTTGTTTTTCTTCATTCTTTTTTTTTTTTCTTTTTGGATTTTAATGACGGTTCACGGAAGATGTTCGTGGAGACTGTGCATGCCGAGAGGGTGTAATCGAGAGCAATCTGTACCTCGATGTTCGAGGATCTTCTTCCGTAGATCTGTCGCATGTTACCTGAAGAGCGAGGGAGACGACGAAGCGCATTCGTTTGCAACTTTCGGGAAAATATAAAAATTTCGTTTGAAAGATATTTCTGCTATACGAAAGGAAATGAGGATTTTTTAAATCGAACTTGGACTATTATTTAGATTTCTGAAGATTCGAGTTTTGTATTTTCGTTTGTGTGTTAATTCCTTGCAATAGTATTTTTTCTTCCCTCCTTTTTTCCTTTTTTTTTTTTACAGAAAATATTTTCGAGTGTACAGTGTAATTATTCTGTGAAATATTAAAGACAGAGAAAGATTAATTGATTTGGAGGGAATAGCTACTTCTCGTAGATGATTATTTTTACACATATCGAGATATATTAAACAAGATAAACAGCATGCGATCGTCGGGGAAATATTTTCCACGGATATTAACAAGTTCGAAAATTTAAGTTAAATATAGGATCGTCTATTGATTTAATTATTTCACTGGTTTCGATTGCGAGTGGTGAATATGCTTGTTGATTGCTTTTCGCTGTTTGTGTAAGTATTGATCTTGTTTAATATATCCTGGAATGGAGAGCAAAACGAAAGAAAAAAGTTAAAAAAGATAATGGAACATAATTGTTTTTCTCAATATGTACATCGATATTTAAATATCTAAAATTCCATCAGACATAATCCTTGACTTAATTGCACATAATAATTCATCGGAACGTAGCAGAAAGTATAAAAAGAAATTAGAGAAGAGTGTTGATATTTCAAAAAGGACAAACTTAACAGAATCTGAAACAGTGGGATTCTCAGAAAAATTGTTGAAAAATGTACATTTTCTCGCACGATGTCTGTTGTCTTTTATAATACATTGTATAACACAATGTTATATCTTATACGATGAAATTCCAACGAATCTGAGTGTTTTATAAAACGTTCGATATATAAACCAATTTGTTGTATTTCTGCTCCAAATCAATTTTTTCGAAGCTAATCACACGCGTGCACTCGATCAAGACATTTAATTAAATTCATTACTAACCTGATGTAACGTATATTACTTGCTCCTATCAAACAATTTTATAACTAGCCTTTCGTCAGCCCTTCGATGTAAAAACTATTCGAAAATCAATGAAAGTGCCCAATATGAACGAGAAACCTCCGAGTTAAATAAATCTTGTAACTTATTTCTGTCTACGTTTTTACTCTATCGTTGAGAAACGTTCCCCGAAAACGATCCAACAAAAGAAACCGAGCAAACGAGAGCGTTTGGTCGTGTCCGCGGTCGGCTCGCGTGTATCGAGCCAAGGAATCGGCGCTGCTTCGCAAAGATCATATCCGGTCTGACAGACACGGCCAATTCTGTTTCAGGATATCACAGGAAACGACGGGACTGTCGATACCCGCGTACCACTTCATCCCGCCGGACCACATCGTTAAGTCGCCGATCCACTAAAAGTGGTGAGACACATACGTATGTCGTTGTCGTCGTCGAAAGGACGCGGGGCGTCACGACGCACGCGAAGCTGTCAATGGCATCTGGGGCTGGGCCACGCACTGTGTTCAACCAGCTTGCTAATCGACACACATTTTTAACACTCGTATTACACCTACGCATACATGATACATATACACGATTATAAAGCACACACTTGGTTGAAAGAGGAACAAGAGCACACACGATACTACACAAATACACACACAGACACACGGTGAGCAAAAGGTGAACAACAAAAATGGAGCACATCGTCAGGATAGGAAAAAGAAAAGGGAGACTTGCATACACGTACACGCATACACATATAAATATTTATATAAACGTATACATATAGGTATACGTTATAAAAGCGATAAAAAGCAGAGAGTGGTAGGCGTGGGATACACGTCACGAGAGATTAGATACACGTTGTATGCATAAACACGTATACACACAGAGGTATAGAGACATATATATATATATACACACACATACACGTACACTGACACACACATATACACACGTCGTACATGCATACGTGAGAATATTGTGCGCGCGCTCTCGACAAGAGAATCACAGAGGTGTACATAAATGGCGAGAACGCAGAGAGAAAAGGGATTAAATCGAGCACGCGCTTAATAATAATGGTATATAAAAAGAAGAAAAAAAAAATGAAGAAAAAAAAATAAGAAGTATAATACATGCAAGTAGAGACGATGAAGGCACGCACGCGCGTACACGGTTATATGATATATATAAATATATATATATATATATACTCGAGTGTACAAAACTGTACAAAAAGATATTTAAACGAACAAATGAAACAAAACAAGCATACAAACAAACTGAAAAAAAAAGAAACAAATAATAACGATGCACGCCGCAGCCCGTCACACACACACGGTGGCTGCTGCCGATTGGTAAAGGGAACAAGCCAAAGATATGTTAGTTTTCATTTTTATATTTAAAAAAACGAGAGAAAAAAAAACAAAACGAGAATAGACGAGAGAGGCGGGAGAGAAATACTACGGCGGCCGAAAATCTCGGATCATCGGCATCTCGATGATTGGATCTTTGTTTCCGTGGGTGTCAGTTGTATAGTAAAAATATTGCTACCTTCGATCGGAGAAGGTAAAAACGTGCAATTTTGTATCGAAACAGCACCAGCTTAATTTCTGTTCGAAGTTGCGTCAATGTTACGTTCAATTATACAAATTTGTACAACAACTGTACGAACGATGTTACGTTGTGCTTCCAATTAGTTTTACTAAAATTCGTAATTGAACCCAGAATGCATTAATCTTTAAAACGATACTCGATAATATAAATTATCTTCCAACTATTGTTTCGATTCTTCCATTGTTTGTAATTCTTAGAAGATTGTTAAATACGATTTAACAACGTAGTTAAAATACAAAATTTCGGCATTCTAGGCGAAATTAGAACGTAGAACCTAGAAAGCGTTCTAGGCAATTTCGAACAAAAATTGGGTCTCGTTGGTGTCGTGCGATATAACGTTGCACAATTCGTAGCACCAATTGTGGAAGCAAAGGTCCGATAACAGAAGGGGTAGTCTAATATTTTCGGTCAGCATAGTACGAGAGAATTATTATTATAATTATTATTAATCATGAATGTGTGAAGCAAAGACGCTGAATAACTATATAATATTATTAGGCCGGTTGTTAGCGTTTTTTCTATATTGCTGGCTATTCTAAGGAATGGAGACTGATGGGTTTCTTTTCACCCATTTAGCTAATTTAAAACGTGAAATCATCCCCGAACGGGATCACCAACTCTCTTTGGACAATTTCATAGAGATCTCATTTCTAGAGATTTATTATTTTCAAATTAATCTTCTTTAAGATTAGAACCATTGAAATCTCTAGTACGAAGATATCCAACAGGAATACTCCTCTTAGATTCTCGATCTAACAAAGTCTTCTTTGTCACTGATATCTTCATTTTTTCGGACGAACAAATCTCTCGCTAAATCTTTTTGTTTATAAGTGTCGATCAATCAATAGATTTCGTTAAAGACATATTGGTTTCGAGCGAATACTCGGAATATTCGTGGAGAGTAAGAGAATAATTGTTTAACAATTATATTTCCCAACTACAGATACCAGACAAAGGAAATAACTTTCAGATTTTATCAATCATTTTAATAATTCAACTTTTTATAAATTGCAATTTAGTTTCCTTCTTAAGGTATAGATAACTTGACGTTTCTTTTCTTCTCTTTTTTTTTTCCTGATCCTTCTTGGCTGGCGAATTTTATTTGTAAAGATGTAGTGGAGAAGATCGCTCTCCAGTAGAATCGAACGATCGTAATTAGACAGAGGAACTGCAGTAAAATCGGACGATCGTAATCGAACAAAGAAGCTACCACTCGGGATTTCTGCAAAGCTTTGAATTTATCATCGCACGATTCTCGATTGTTACTTTCTATGGCAATGGATTCTGTTGGTTTTCTCTGTCGATACAGACGATCTCAAGAAGGATCTTCGACTTGATAATTGATTAATTTCTCAGTAGATTCTCTTTTCCCCTTTCAATGAGGTCAACCATTCTTCAGGAGATTAGGTTCATCGATATATCAGAGTTCTTCGTCTCCTTCAGGTCTTAATGAAAATTTAAGAGATAAGAAAGAGATATAAAATCGTTATTGAAGAACAATTTCGTTACGTTCGGTTTAAGTAAATAATATTAATTTGTCAGGTGGAGCTCCGATCAGTGTAGAAGCGAGACTCCGCCAGTTACTCGATTTTTAATTGTTATCGTTGTTATACGTTACGATGTAACTTTTATTTTGCCGTCATCGCCATCCGTGACGATACTTTTTTCAAGATGCTTAAGAAAGAGGACGTCAGAAAGTCTTAAGGGAATTTTTAAACAATTCGAAATCCATCAAATTAATGTAGCAAATACGGTTGTTTTATGAGAAATATTACTGTATTCGCGAGATTGTTGTTACTTTTACTAATTTATTAGTGGTCGTCATTAATAGAGATTTATATGGATAAATGTTGCATTGTTAAGATTCTGTTTATTTTTGTTACGAAAATATTTTGTTTCTCTTATTGTTAAATTCCAGTGTTTTTAACGTGGAGCTTCAAGTCATTGACGTACTATCAGATCGTACTGTTAGCGATAACATTCGAAAAAACGAGAACTATTAAATAGTTATTTGGCGATAACAAACGTGAAAAACTCTTCGTAATGGTTTTATCGCCAAGTGGAGTGATAAATTTAATGTTTCAGACATGGAAGAGTATAATTTTAAAATAGATTCTTTAATTACGTTATGTTGTATTTTTTTCGCCATAATTTCAAACAATTGTAGATACTTTGAACATTATTTCTTTATTTATATATAGAATATGTATGTCGTTCACGGAGGCATGATATATTTGTTTTATAGTTCAATACTCAGAATTTCTCTGATCTCCAAGTGCAACACTCGACTTCTGTACGAACGACGAAAAGGGGAGAAGTTATATTCTTATTTCTTGTCTTTCGTCTCGAAAAGTGACCACGACCGTAGCTGGATGTCACGTCGAGTTCCTCTTTAAGAAACCTTGAAGCTTTCCTCGAAGCTTGGAACCGATGTCGAGTCCAGTGTGACGGATCTTCAAAAAGAAAAAACAGAAAAAAGAAAAAATACGCGTTCCAATCATCGTACCGAGAAAACTGGCGACGAAATTTTCAAAAAAAAAAAAAAGAAAAAGAATAAAAAAACGAAGGAAAATACGTCGATATATCAGGATCGTTTATTAGAACGATCGAATCGACGATGGCGCGCACTTCCGTTGAAGGAACAAAAATGAAATTATTACGTGGAGTATAAATAACGATATATTATATATATACATATAATATATATATATTTATTATACGATAAAAGAGGAAATGAAAAAAATAAACAGAATTAGAGGGGATAAAGTAGCGACGGAAAGGTGTGCGAGCTGAAAGCCTAGCTTCGATCAGGAGGCGTCTCCTTGTTCACCCTCTTCTTCATCTCTTCGCCCGCTATTCGCGCTGTTCTTCCATCATGTTGTTAGGTCTCCTTTTCTCCAGGTTTCCTCCGTGGAACCAGCTCCACTATCCGTAACTAAATCGTGCTTCTATAATTGAAAAGATTGAACGATAATCTATGAAAATGTCGACTTCCACTTAACTAGAGTATCCATTGTTTCAATGGAAAATGATTTGACTTTCATGTTGAATAATTTTAACCCTTGGGGCTGTCGCAAGGTAGATCTAACATCCTAGATATCCACCTTAAATTTGGAGATATTTTTTGTTTATAATTTTTAATATCATTCGTAAGTCAATATTATCGGCTGTCTTTAATCCTTTAATTTGTTGATATTTAAATTTTCAAACAAAATCTCGACTTCCGCAGGTTCGTCGTTTATCGTTCAAACTTCTCAATTCGCTTCGGCGACAGCTGGCGAACAAAATCGGACGTTTCTCGATTATTCTCTGTGTGTGTATTCGTTGCAGGGTAAATTCAGTGTCTTGTGAAATCGGCGAGCTATGAGAATGAGAAGGAGATATGAAAAGCAAGGAATGGAAAATTGATAATAAAACTCGCCGTCTTCTTGGTCTTTATCTTGGTTGTCGTTCGCATATATATCCAGGCTGATGTTAGCTCTCGAGACGTGCAATATGTCTTAACATACGGTGCACGTACATAAGACACACGCATGCATATATAATACAAACGTGTCGTTTCGTTCGGTGTCCATTCTTTACACGATTATTTGTAACGATGCGTGCATTCGAAGTGACGTCGTCGAACGATCTACGCGCTGTTTCTCTGGTAATGATAATAGCCATGTCTTAAATCAACAGAGCGTAAGAATTATATCATAAATGATTGAATTGTCGGAATAACGACTTAATAAATTTTGTGGAAATAATGAAACACGAATAATTGATGTCGTCACGGTATCTGTAAGTATTTGCGTCAACCGATACGTACAATGATTTCTTATTTTGCTGTTATATCACCCTCTTACGGGATATTAGTAATTGTATATTTAAATTCTGCGATGTAAAAATAACGGGTTTGCTTGATGAAACAAATGGCATTCGACGAGTAAATTGTATTAACTGCAATTTGTCTGATTATCTCGCCCGATGGAAAATTGTAAAATTTATAAAATCAAGCTTTGTAATCTACAACCTGTGGCTTATCAATTTGCTAATATTACTATCAGTTATTTAGTTATCGTGCAAGAGAACCAGAGATAAATATTTCTGTGTCTTTCGATCGGGTCGTTCGACGAAATCCTCAGCGAAATTCTCCATAGGATCGTCGATGGAATCGATGAAATCCAACAAAATTTTCGATGAGATCGATGAATTCCGACAAAATTTTTGATGAAATCGATGGAATCTTCCAATGTGTGCCAAAGATTCGCGATCCGTACGAAATCATCGAGGAAGCTCGTCGTTGTTCTCGTTTGGAGCCGAACAAGATTTGCGCGCTCCGCCTCCCGCGGATACTTCAATGTTCTTCCTCGCCCTCTTGGCGTGTTTCCCTCACGAAATTCTCAATATTTTTTAAACGATTGTTCTTTCAAATCGCGTGCGTCGTTCGCGCTAGCTGTCTCTTGTTAATTTGTCAACTGAGAAGAAGATCGTTGGCCGTGTTGCCGCGAGAAACTTTACCGTTTCTAACAAAAAGAATTTCCTATTTGCCATCGCGTTTTCCTTTCTTCGTTTAAATGTCGAGGACGCGAGAAACGTGTGCAATACGGCGTCGCATAGCTTTACAGCGCTTGAAAGACTTTTTTTAGCTTATTTTCTTTTTTAGGTCGAAAGATTTTTTTAACTTGTTTTCTTTTTTAGATCGAAAGATTTTTTCTAGCTCGTAGCATTTCGATCGCTCAAAATTTGTATCTAGTGTTTCGTGATTTGATCTTGTAAATATTTATTGTTCGTGTCGTTGTATATATATTTATCGATTTACTCATTTCGTTCTTCTTGTTCATTAGAATGATATGTCATTTCATCGATTCGTTAATCAGATAAATGTTCGCGTCTCTATTTATTGTATAATTTTATTCGTTCTATTCTCATTGTCCTTTCTTTTCTTCCCCCCCCCCCCCCCCCCCATGACTACTGTCTTTAACCCTTCGCGTGACCAGCACGTGACAGTGAAACGTGTAAGGAGAATACAAATTAGCGCGTTAAAACGAAATCCGTTAGCTCTTTCTTATATCGTAAATTAAGAAACGATTAACTTATTGTTAGGCGGTTAACGTATTATTTATAACATTGACATGGTTGCGACAGCGAAAAGACGATATTCGATCGTGCATCGGCGTTCTCGACGAAGCATTTCTCTCTTCTCTCACTACGATCAAGAGAGACTGCGTATGTTTTATGCATTCGTTACGTAAAGTACGTAAGAGCACATGAAAATATAGAAAACAGCGAAAGTAAGATCACGATATTCGGAGAGTGAAAGAATTTGCGTTATTCCGAATTTGATGAATTCGAATAAGCATCCACGGTCTGATAACAATAATCACTCGCACACATGTACACACTGAGGCCGCGACCAGGCAAAAAAGAAGGAAAAGAGCAACAGAAGAGAGAACAAAGTATAAAAGAGAAAAAAAGAAAATACAATAGCGACTCGCATCCTCCTCTGTATCTTCTCGTTGTCCTCTTCGTCTTCGCGATTCCGCGTGATTCTCTTCGCGTCCCGTTCCCTCGCCCACAACCCCTTTTTCGCCCTCTATCGTCGAACGTACGATAACGACGTACCGTGAAACGTTCAAAAGAGAAATCCACGAAGAAATGCGCGAAAAAACATTGGTGAGAAAATGGTGGGAAAAACTAGGGGCAGAGGTAAACAAAATGTCGACATAGTTTGACGACCAGAAGACAACCTGTGCTGAATTAAAAGCAAAGATTCGGGACGAGGAGTCGTCAGATGAGAAATGTAAAGCAGGTTTCTGTAGCGAACAACTCGAGTAATAAACACGCGAATATTATATATGAATATATATATAGTATATCGAGACGAACAAAAGCTGAAGTGAAAAGAGGGAAAAAGTTGGCGGCAGACGCTGTATGATTGTGTATATCAACAATAAATAATTGCTGTGATTAGAATCGATTATATTAGTAAGTAGTTAAGGACAATTTTTAAGGCACAGAGGTCGCAAAGAGAAGAACAAAAAAGCAGGAAAAACAAAACTGAATAAGAAGAGTGGTAGAGTGGGCGAATGGTTATTATACGATCATATTCGACGATGTCGCGTGAGTGTGCGTGTTCTCGCGAGTGTTGTGTGTAAATGAGAGTCAAACAGAGTCTACGATGGAAGAATGAAAAATGCGAGGAAACAGTAATCGATTGGCTTGAATAGAAAGATCGTGCGCTAGAGTGATGGTAATGG
>NT_176570.1:1464667-1502163 GCF_000188095.3 Bombus impatiens
GCTAGAGAGTGTGGTATGTTTTCTTTTTTTTTTTTTTCCCTCCTTCTTCGAAGGATCAAGTACGTGCGCGCGTGCGTGTAATCCTCCTCGATCACGATGATCCACGCGTTTCAAGGATCTATAGATCGGTGAACGCGGTGTCGTGTTTTGGAGGAAAGGACTAAGTAAGAGGCGATTGCCGCGCGCGTTTACGTAAAGAACTGCATGTACACAGGCATACTGTGATCTTTTCACTCGACTCATCCTTTTAAATTCGATCCGACGATATCTTGTAATATCTTCGTTTATAATTTTATCATACGCCTTCCACCGATGAAATACCATTTCGGAGAAACGAGCGCAAATACGAATTTCTAATATAAAAGATTTCGCATTAATTAGAAATTTGTAACTTTACGTATCTTCCTTGTTACGTAATAAAGGTTTCTGTAGTTTTACATAAATATTACATAGATACATTTAATAAGCTTTCTGGTAGTGCACAAGCTATCGCTTTATTTGAGCATTGGGAAGTCTATTAGAAAACGTAATCGAGATTAATTAAAATTTTCACTTGATAATAGGAATTAGTGCTTCTAAAACGATATAATTGAGATTAATTTTAATATGCTCGGTGATTGTGTGTGTCCTCTTTTAGTTAGGTGTTTTTACTTAGAAGGCTGTGAGGAAAAAGGATTTATTCGAAATGTATGAATTTTTAATATACATTACTTAACTTTTATATATAGTATATTATAAATATGCTCAATGTAAAGTAATATCACACATTCGCTATATTTTAATATTCTTTGTACACGTCAATTTTATAGAGTATTTTGGATCACCTTTGAGAGTCTCAACTATTCTCTACAAGATATTTTCCGTTTATCGTAATCACACTTACGAAACGATTAATTTACATCTTTTAACTGAAATTCCAAACAGTGTCCGATCGGAAAGAAACGCAGAAACTAAATTCTACAGTTGATAATTCTATAAAAAATTAAACAATACCTTGCATGGAACGAGTCGAGTGAAAAGAGCAGCCCCGTCGCGATCAGAATGGGCGAGCGAGAGCTGTTTGTGTTCCAAACTGTCCCAATGATTTCGGATAGTCGATACTTTGCCCGAAGAACGATGATCACAGTTTCGATACTTCGTCGTTTCTTCTTAATCTCTCGTCGTATATTCTTTGATGCACGAAGTATCGTTCACGGTCCCATCGATCTTCGACCAAACCAAGAAACCAAAAAAAGAAGAAAAAAAACATAAAAAAAGAAAAAGAAGAAATCTCATTTCACCAAACTCCGTTGATGGTTTCCAAAGTCGATCACTTACAAACGTCAAATAGAGAATCATTATTTCCTGTGTCATAATTTCTTTACACTAATTAGGAACCATCATCGAGGCTGATATACTTGAAAAGCATATCCGGTGACACATATGACTAGGCTACGAACTAATTAATCTCTCTTCTGCTCCGATAACAAGCAAACTCGTATATTTATTAGACGTGTGTATCGTCGAACGGAAAGTCTGTAGACTAATCGTACTAATTATTCGGGACGTCTCTATCTCGTAGCGTATACCTTCGAGTCAGACTAGTTTCGTAGCGTCTAGTAGCCGTTAAGAATATCGTCTATCGTAACTCGTAAACTTCTTGATCCACGGTGAAGAGGAGCCGCGTTTCTAGAGGGATCGATCGAACGAACAAACGCCAAAAAGGTGTCTTTTTGGTTGACCATTCTTGAGTCGCCAATGATGGCTCGTGTAAAAATGGCTATCGTAGAACGAAAAGCGCAGAGAAGGAAGAAAGGAAAGAAAAATCATGGCACTCGGAGTAACTTGTACCTCTATAGAGAATCTCACAAACTCTTTCGATATGTCGATACCGATATATCGACGATATTCGTTTATAAATTATAGCAGAATTCGCGAGTTTCCATCAATCGGAATCTTTGCGAATCAGTGTTTACGTTGCGTTTGCGTTGCCGTATTAACGTGGAAAATTCAATTCCGTTTGAAAAATCTGCAGAGAACACGGCTAGCGCCAACTACGCTTTACTCGAATAAACCTTGGAAAACGAAAGATTTCTTCGAGTCGTTGGAAAAACGTGATCTCGATCGTTTGAAACTCGTGAATTTTCCAATGATCTGCAGCTGCGGAAAAAAAAAAGAATTGGACCATCTCGGCGTAGCTTCTCGCTGTATGAACCAACCAAGAACAATCAGACGATCGTCGAATGGTCTTTGTTTCGGTGTAGAACGAATCGTCGCACCTTCAACCACTTCCCGCCCCCCTTTTTCATGTCGGAATATTCGTACGCACGCGTGTACGCGTGATTTCCAGCTGAAATCCAAGTTGCGAGCAGCTTGTTATGCAGAGGGGAACAGATATATCGCGTGTCGGTCATTTTGTTTCTCAGAGAACAGAGAATTGTTTCGTGTATATGGAGAATATTAATCGTAGATTCGATCCCTTGATATTAGTCCTCCCTATTCGTCTCGTCATTTGCCCTCGAATGAAATTTATTCGAAGAAAAGCGAGGACGTTGCGCGCGTCAACTTCGATAGGAACGCGTTCGTAACGTTGTGGCGTAGAGCAATCTGTTAGTGCAGGGGCCTTATCCTTACTGCGCGGGCACTGACCGGAAATCGTCGCTGGACCACGCGACGCCATTGCCTTTCAATCTGGAGCTGTTGAACACGTTTGCGCCGCTCATCGAATTCTTATTATTCGTAACAGAGATAGAGTTTCTCGTACGAAATTATGTTGTACGTATTTCTACGTTGTGGAATTTTACGATGAAATTGCAGATTTTGCAGTTTAGAAACACGCGCTTGACATTAATTTTATCCGTTGCGTGTGTGGATTATTTTCGAGACTTCGTGTATATATTTGTTAACTTTTGTCTCGTGTTTGAGTCGACGCTGAATGCACGTAAAAGCATAGACCGAGACACGAGACTTAGAGAGCGGGCGTGTTAACAAGAACTTGGTTTCAAAGCGAAATTTCTGCCCGAGCTGGCGTATCTTCTGCGACGTAAGTTGTTTGAAAGAATCGGAGGATCGGATTTACGAATGTCGATGTTTGCGGAAAGCGTGAAAATAATTGGCAATGATTTGAGTAAAAAATTTTTGCGGAGGATAGAAATATTTTCGATAGAGTTTTCGAAGAGAGATAAGGTGATAAGAAGATAGAATTAAAAATTGCGTTGTATCTGGATTTTTGTAGTTTTTGTAGTATAATTACCGTAAGGTTGCTTTGTATTAGAAACTTTAGTAGATAAAGACGAAAATAATCGAAGAATGATAATAATTTGGAGAGTACTTTGCGAAAAATGTAGTTACACTTCGTGCGATAAAAAGTCGGACAAAAACGAAGAACAGGGTTATTGTGACTAAGAAAAACCACAATAAATCGTTCGAATAATAGTAGAACAAATATGCGATATTTTTTACTCAACGATCGAACTTTCCACTTTGCACGATTCTTAATGATCGTGTGTTCCATTGATTCGTTATTTTTTTAAATATAACAAAGATTACCGTGAAGGTATTTCAACAACGCTCAAGCCGATCGAGAGCTAACGCCTTGATACAACCAGACAGTATTATCGGATCTTTTCGTGTCCTTTCCTAAAGACAAGTTAGGCGACTAATATACATTATAGAGTAAGCATAGAGTCGATACTTTTTGAGATACTTTAATCCCACATATCACGAAACGTAAGAGAAGGAATATCGGGTTTGCTCAATCTTAACTAGAGGTACATTCGATCATTTCTAGAAGTAAAACGAGCTATTTCTTTCGGAATTGAGTATTATTTTTCGAACGATCCTATGATCGTTTGAAAATTCGGTCCATCGTGGAATGTAATAATCGTAGCAACGGTGAAAAAACAAATCAGGTTACTAGAATCAGAAACTGATGACTCAACGTCTCAAATAATCTACAATCCGACGTTTCAATTAAAAAATTCCAATTAAGAACGCTGGAACTGCGATTCGAGGGGTCGACAACAAGGATGAAAAGGGTTCGCAGAGCGAGAGGAAGTGATTGGAGGGTTGAAATTTCCGGTCGATCGAGCGTGGATCGGCGCGTTTAGAAGAGGATGGAGGCGCGTGGTCCACGACGATCCGTGTCGGTCGCCCAACCTTAACCGTAACGCAAGGCAATCAGCTAAGAAATAACTTAGTTTTTATAGGATATTGAAGCGCACGCGCCCTACTTCCGGCGGGGCGCGGAATTAAGGGCAAGAAGAACAAAAGAGAAAAAAAAAGAGAGTAAAGTATAAAAAAAAAAGGACCTTTTAGTTCTCTCGTCTGAAGGGCGCGTGGAGAAATAAAAGAAAAGAAAAGACTCGAGCGCGATTTTGGACGGCCGCGCGAAGATTCTCAACGGCATATTTTTCTGTAACGATTAAGCAAAAGAGTAAAAAAAAAAAGACAAAAAGAAACACGAGAGAAAGAGAAAGGGAGAGAAAAAGAGAGAGACTGTGTGCGTGTGTGCGGATGTGTGCTCGTATGCGTGCGTGTGCGCGTGTGTGTTTGCGTGTGTGTGCGTGTGTGAAAGAAACGAAGGAGAGACGAACGGGTATTCACGAAGGGAAAACGGTACATAATGAACGAAACGAGGAATCGGGAAGAGTACGCGGAAAATAGAAAAGAGAGAGGGAGAGAGTGGCACACTTGGAATAATCGAATCGCAGAGATACATGGATGCGCGCAAGATATATGTGTAATTGTTTTCCTTTAGACGTGTGCCAAAAAATAAAAAGAATGGAGCGAAATGAAATATGAAAGAGAAGGAGAATATATATGGAGATCGTGAGGATTGTTTGGCGAGCGACTCAAACCGTGTGCCAAGCTTAGATGAAAAGAAACAAAATGAAAAAAAAAAAAAAAGGAAATAATCGCGGACTGATTAATTACGTGTGCCAAATCGTCGTTGCACAGACACATACGTACGTACGTACATGTATACACACGCGTACATATAGAGGCATACACGTACGTACAATTATAATCGTACCCGCTGCAGCTGTTCTCGAGTAGCGAGCTCTTTGCCTGCCGATTTTTCGTGTTCCCTTTTGTTCGCGTACTTAGAGAGAACCAGCCGTGTCTCCGTGCTTCTTTGTTCGCGCCGTAGAATAATTCCTCGGTCCGTTTATGGATGGATGGATCCTGTTTATAGATATTATATTTGTAGATTGTTTTTTCTATACGTTACGTACGCGAGAGGGTAGTCGATTTTTGTACGAAGATATCGGGATAGGATTGTACGGTATATAGTGGCTTCGCCGGAGTATAAGACAGGAAAAATCGGCATCGAGCGAGGGAAGGAATATTCGATCGGTTGCGACCAGTGAATTGTCCGTTTTCTAGGATTTTATCAAATCTCTTTTAATACTCTTTCGAAACATTAAGAACGTTCGTAGTGAGATATACAAGAAAGAGATTATAGCGCGTCGACTATAATATTATTTGATTTGAACTTTCGAGAATCTCTAAATGACTGAACAATATAGTAGGACTTGTGCCAAACCATCTTGTTTCTCTACTTTACATATAATCTACTTTAATCGTTAAGTCTTTAACAATTGAGTCTTCCTTACGCGATTTAGAGTAGACGTTTGGGACAGGCTGTTGTTCGACAAATTAAACTACGTTCCATAAGAAGAGATACAATCATTACAGTCTGTCGGAAATTAGCTTGATTAGATCGATACAATAATTAACTTCTCGCTATGTTAAAGCTTCATTTAAGAACAAGCGAAACGTAATAACGAAGAATGTTTTAATTCTCCTAAGTAGAATAGATAAATAAGTAAGCGATTACAGAATTAAAATAAACGTAGACGTATGATACACGAGGGATTACAATTTTATCTTTGATATAATATAAGGGAGGAAGGTGAAAGGATGTTTCATCGGTTGCAACCGATCAAATGGAAGTGGAAAATGAACGTTTTCAACGGCAGTTCAAATCATACGTAAATTAAGAATGCGGCCCACGAAACGGGGGCCCAAAAGACAGGGATTATGTAAAAAAAGAAAATACGATAATACGAACTTCTAACGTTGGGAGCTTTAATTGTTTGCATCGATATTCGCGATCCATTCGAAAGATCGTCTCGCGTTATCTAACGTTGATAACGGGGTAACACGTTTTCGTTACACGAACCAAGCAAACTTAGTATACATCTTCCCGTTCGTGTGATTTCCATCATCCCCTGCTGTCCGTTCCTGCTTTTTCATCCTCGTCTTCTTCGATGACTGTGAGTGAGAATTCGCGTTAACAGAACGATCGATAAATATCCAGTTGCTCGATGATCCACGATCTAATAAAAGAAATAATTTCCGAGTAAGGAGCAAAAGTCTGATTAATAATCATAACGAAATATGTTTTTAAACGTACCATCGTATCTCATCGCATATCAATTTTAGATATATAGGAATTGAAGTCGCGAATATTTTATAAGATATAGGGACTCACCTAGGTCTGTATGTTCTTCGACGCAAGATCATCGAGCGTCGAGGATAGTAAATATTATTGCAAAATTCCCTCTGAACGGAACAAGTCAAGACTCTCGTAAGAAGAACAATAATAACAAACACCAGCCTTTTCGAAAATGGCAAAATTCCTGCGACTTTCGTAATTTGACTTGAATAACGCGGGTCAAAATTATTTTTCCAACTAGGATTAGGAGATAGTAACATTTTCAATAATATTCGTCTATTTCAAAGCGAAACTTCGTCGTTCGAAAGGTTTAACGAATCACGCGAAAGATTAGCAACTCGCTGAGAATCGTCGTCGTGGATCATTTTGGAGCAACGCAAAATGGAATTAGAGCTCGTGACAACACTTTGAGCGATCGTGTCCGGAGATGCATCGAAGGAGAAGCGCTCAGCACGAAAAAGCGAACCAGAAAGCACATCGATGAGAGAAGAAAGAAATATATGTATAAATACACGAAAAAGGCGTTCCCTGTTTCCTTTGCACATCACACCCGCACCCAGCGATATGGATGATCCGCGTTGTTAATGACCATTCTTCAAGCTGATTCCTTCTCTTCCTTCATGTTCGACGCCTTTTCCTTTTTATCTTCCTCGGCCGATATCGACTTATGTTAGAAAGCCTTTACGAAAACAGGGTCATACAAATACTTACGTGTAATACGAGTATTTTAAATTTTTTAATCGCGGTTAAAGTGACAAGAACAAAAAGGAGGTTAAGAAAAAAAAAGTAAAAAAAGAGATGAAAATGAAAAAAAAAAAAGGTAACAAAAAGCGATGAGTTAGAAAGAAGAAACAGAGAAGCAAACGTAGTAGTGTGCAATGTATAACAATATGAACAAACTAAATAAGAGACGTAAACAAAAGAAACAAAAAATGGTGAATAAAAATTTTTACAAAAAAAAAAAGAAGCTGAGAATGTGTGCGTGTGCGTGTGTGTCTGCGTGCATGTATGTTGGGAGAGATTGATCGAGCGAAAGAGATAAAGCGAGGGATGCAGTGCCACGAAAGGGAAATGCGTAAAGAGAAAATGTCGCGTTTGCGTCTTTCAAAGCGTTTTCGTTGGATAAAAGAACGAAGCGTCGCTTTTTATAACGTGTTGCTGCGAAGATATATATGTATGTATATGTGCGCATAGAGCTGCATACTGTATCGCATGTGCAGGTGCAAACTAGCGAGGTCTGCGAGCACAGGGAATAAGATGAACGTGAACACCGTACTTGATCGCGGTATCTATTCGTCGAACGATCGATCACGGTAGCCCGACCGGATCCTCGTCGATTCATCGGCTCTGTTCAACGTGTTAAGCTTCTGGGTCAATCTTCCGTGTACGGGCCTTTAATTTGTCTTCCTTTCATTGGTATTACCTTGGTGACGTTGTACGTAAACGTTGAGCTCGGCAATATCGTAGCGGTGTAGAATAGATGGAAGACAAGGTAGTGTAACAACTTGAAAACCATGATTTGGGTAATGTAAAACGTTCGATTACTAATTCTCTGAATCAATCGTTTGATAGAATGCACAGGATCGAGAACGTTGAATTGTTAATTGGAAATGAATTCAGCAATCGAGGGTTTGATCGTGCCGCGATCGATCGAGGACTACGTAATTCCAGGGTAACGTTTTATAAAATCCTCCGATGCACGCGATATTCGTACGAAAAGGGGAGACAGGCGTACAGAGAAATAAATACGTACATTAGAGATGCATGGATACGAATCGTAGAACGGTATACGGTCGAATTTACGCGAAGGGGAGATTTTCTTTAGGAGTGTAAAGATAACGCGAGCAAGCATGGGGGAGAACGAAGTAAGACACACGTGCTGTAAGTAGACAGTGCATACGGTGCCACGCAAGAGTAGTGTGTCTTGAAAATGATAGACGGTTGCTAGCAATCGCCGTCGCGCCAGCGAACACGAAAATTAGCTGAAGCAAGACGAAAATACGTAGGACAGATGCACGAACGAGATACTCGTGAAATTATGTGCAACTTGAAAACACACTTTCACGGCTACTATTCTTGTCCTGGCAGCGTACATACGTATATATACATATAGGCGTATATGTATATATAAATGATATACAATTACTGTAAGCATATAAGAGATATAATTTATATAGCTGTATTCTACGTCATCAGTACATGTAGGACAGGCTTGCGAGTGTTCACATGTGATCGTCTCAGCCGGCGTGAGAGTGCTTTAAAATCTAGAGACTGCGTGAGTGAGAGAGATACAATATATAAATATATATAAATATTAAAAAGAAAAAAAGGTATATATAATAAATAGTTAGATACAGAAAGAGGGAGAGAGAAAGAGAGAGAAAAATACACTATACCTTGTAGTCGACGTTACATATCTTTGCAACTCATTCGTTAGAGAGCAGAATTTGTCTGTTAGGCGGATTCAGCGACGCCCAGCGAGCTATAATATGTGTCTGTTTAATCCACGGCAAGACCAATATCGCGCGATTCAAACAATCCAATCTTAGAAAAGGCGTCGCTGGTCGACTGTGCGATCGATCACGGTGATCCTCGCGGGTAGCAGACCCGTGAATGTGACGCACAGACGACTCAGACCTGGCCCAAAAGTCAGTCTACATATCAGACTCTATATAGTTAGCATCTGGTCCCCTTCTCAGATTACGATGATTTTTACTCCGAGTATAAATTTCTGGTGTATTTTTTACGATTCATGTGGCTCTGCCTTCCATTCGTCATCAGAGATTTTTCCTATCGAGTCTCAGATTTATCGCACGATACGGTGAAACCTTCTGAAACGTGAGAAGAACGAGTCGGTGAATCATAGTTTATCGAACTTTAAATCCATCGATCTCTCCCCCCTGAAAATGTCATGATGTGCTCACCTTTTTCCCATGGTGATTTCGAGTCGACCAGCTCTCCTCGAGTGATCCAGGTCGAACATAGTCATCGATAGCCCTCCCTAAGTCGCCAGATCTTCGTCTGGGTCTTTCCTCCTTCCCCTGAAGAAAAACAAGCTACATCCTAGATCTAGAAGAACTATTCGTATCGTCAGTAACTGCTACTCTATTTACCAATGCTACCTAACTGTAACCGGCATTAATACCGCTACTGTATCGCCCCGTTATCCAGCTGTTCCGCGAACGAAATCGTAAATTGTTCCATTTCTCTTGTCGATCGTTAGTTTTAACGAGCCCGCGTGAAATTCACGTCCTCGAAACAGGTGTAACGAGAGGCTAGACTCTTTCGAAAGGACATAATCGTCGATTCTTTTTCTCGTGGGAAGGTCAAGACAGAAATTCGATTTCGTTGCGCGATCACCGTCGCGTGTTTCTTCATCTCATTCCTTCGGTTTCTTGTCTTGATTCCTGGCATCATCCGCGTTGAGAGAAAATTGTGGCTTCTATCCTTTCGGAAAGCGGTATGAATTTCTCATTCGGTACATCGCTCGAGAATCGAGACGTATCGAGAAGTATCTTTATGATTTTCGGTGATACCGTGAGTATCGTTCGAAAACGAAAGTTGGTTGTTTCGAAGCGTTTCGAATAACTAACAAGTTTCCCGAGGTTTTACTATATCATTTTGATTAGCAATCGATAATATAGTAGTTAATAATTAACTCTTGAGGAATTGAAAAATTATAATTTTTATAAGAAGAGAGAGACAATACATTATACAATAGAATGATAATAAAAAGTGTACAATTTTATGTACAAATGTGAAGTAGCAGAATAAGTGCTGAAATTGGCGTTTAGAGTTTCCATGATAGTATTCGTAAAAAGATATAGCGTTTAAAGTTTTATAGGGTGGTATTCCAAAAGTAGTAGCGTAGAATTATTATCGTGGCTTTAAAGCTTCGTTTTTTCTTTTTTTTTTTTTTTGCAAAACAAGCCTAGTTAAAAAGGAAGGCTAATAGTGATAAAACCTCGAAAAATAAAGATCTCATAATATTAATCGTAATACATCTTCGAAACAATCATATCTCCTATCGATTGTATTACGTGAGTATTTTGTATCTATTCAGCTTGTATCTTTTCGATAATTGTATTTGTATGGTGTCTACAGTTTTCTCTCAGCCCTGTCTCCATTTCTATGTCCGTTCATCGTCGAACCTCTCAAAACTCGAAAGCTATTCTGTAGAAGTCGTAAAATTGTATTGTGATAACCGTAAGACATGCAACCGGTGGAAGTAAACTGAGAATAAACGGAATTCGGGAAGCAAGCTTTTTGAAATATCGATCGTTAAATATATTCATTGATCAGACTCGTTTGATTGATACGGTTATGTATATCCTTCCACCTAGCGAACTGAACTCGAAAGCAATGCTCTCTCATAGCAATCTGTGTTGTTACGTATTAGTGTCATGATTTTACGTAAATACAACGCGTTTTTACGTAAATTATATGTTGTTGATTAGTTGCTATACGTAGAAGAACGAACATTCATCGTGCGACTTCCTGCGAGTTATTCTTAACCCTTTCGCTACAGTTATCTAGCGTTTCTCTTCGATTATACTTATGTGGTAGATGATGTAGTTAAACGTATACGATAAATAGTTTTATTTAGACGATTTTATTTACAAGAAGAGGTTTCTTACCTTTCGCTCACAAAATATACGCATATATTTTAATAACTTCTCTTTAATGATAACATTGATTTTTGCACAAATGATATTTCATCTTTTGCGCAAAAACATTGAACGACCATAATCGCCTGCAATATACGATAGTCTCTTTGTGACGAGTGACCATGGTCGTCCGTAGTGACGAAAGGGTTAAGTGTTTTACATGTTCAACTATAAGAGAAAAAGCAGACTGTGCATCAAGAGAAGAGAATGTACAATGTACAGCTACAGAAGCACGTGTTAATTTTTCACGATGATTTTCGTTCTGTTAACCTCTCTTTACTTTTCTTTCAACAAGCTTCAGTTGCTCAAAAAATTCCCTCTCCACCACTATGGAGAATGTTTCTTGTTGACACGATAATCGAAAAATTTGCCGATTGATTCGTATTTTAGTTTAGAAGCGTGATAAGATCAAACTTCCATACACAGACACACGTAAGAGGATTTTATGTTTTATCTCGGCGAACGGTGGTTTATCTGATTTCCCTGCGGGAGATAGAATCCGTGTGTTTGAATCACGAGCATTGTATACGTGCGCGAACTTTTAGTGCCGTTTTTATTACACCAGGCAGCCCAAGCAAAAGCAGTCGATAAAACGACGACGGTTTTTCCCGCGTAAAATCGTCACGTGACTCTATTGTGTTTCGCGTTACCGTTCTCTACCTTCTTCAACACTGTTCGGTCATGTAAGCGATTGTACATAATATATAAAACGTGCGCACGCGAACTGTAATTTATCATCAGTGTTAAAAAGAAAAAAAAAAGAAAAAACTCGAGTATCAACTGGGACTGTCGAGCGATGAATTGCTCGTTGCGACAGGATATACTTGCGGAATATATAATACACGTATTATAACGTATACAATATAATATGTATATTATGTATGGTATACAGGGATATATAGCCCGCACAGTTAACCACGACCAAAAAGTGCCGAAACATTGGCGAGAAATCGAGGACGAACGGGGAAAAAGAAATGTAATGCAAAAGAGAAGCCTAGATATATTATTACGGATCGTACACGCACGATCGATAACATCGGATTCTACGATCACGCGTACGCGATGCATGAGCATACATACACACGCGCGCGTAACATACACATGTATAAACGGTACTCATGTACGCGTACACACGATGAATATGCATATACATAAGAAGAAAAGAGAAAAAAAAAAGGAGAAGGATGAAAAAAACACGACAGTTTTCGTATCACTACAGCAGCAGCTGCACCTCTTTTTTGATTCTCACACACGCACTCACACGATTTTGAATCAAACATTCTTTTTTAGCGGTCAGAGAGAGGGATCGCGGATTTACCAACACTCGAATAGAGATTTAATGTTTGTAAGGGCAATAACGATTGTAAATTTTTCGAGTACACTGTATTTGAATGTGTAAGTTGCATAAAAAAGACAGATTTTTTAGATATTGCACTATAATATTTATTATTCTAAGATAAACGAGACAGGGTCGCGATTCGCCGCGCTCGCGATACCTCGATACCTACTCAGAACCCTCCCCCCCCCTCCCCACCTTTTAAGCCTTTTAGGCGGCCTCGATCGCATCGAGAATCGATGCCCGGGATCAACAGCGACGAACTATCGATCGCTTCCGCGATAATTTAGTTTCCAAGCCCGCACGTGAAAATTGTTCCGTGCGAGATTAATGTAATTTCTTCAGTCGCGATCGACGCCGAATCGCAAGCGCGGCCACTTCGCGACGATCATGAATTAATATTAATTAATAAAGAGGCAAAGCGAATGCATTGTTCTTTCCAATAAAAGAAGAAGCAAGATTTTTAGTGTTTACACTACAATTGATAAACGATTCTATTATTACATAATATTATATTAATAACAATATTATTACTGTAATGTTTGTTTTTGGTTATTAAAGTGTGTATATAGCAATATATTCTAGAAATGGTCTCTCTTGTCGAATCTATTATACACCTTCCAAAAACGTTTTTTTCTTGTAATAAAACTAGTAGCTGTTCTTAACAATTTTGTTATGTTTTCTATACTTCCTCTTATGTTATTTCTAATAGTATATATTTTAGTTCGTAGTAATTTTTATTTATCGTCAAAACGTAGTCAATTTGCTGTTTATTATTAAACAATTTCTACTTTGTTTTCTGTACGTGCAACATAAACATTTGAAATTAGGTATGAGATCAAGATAAAATTATCTGTTTGAGATAAATATGAAGTGGCGCCACTCGTTAATGGAAGTCGATAGAAGTAAACAGTTCAAGTTGTACTGACATATTGCCACGTGCTTTTTAATTTGAAAAGCATATTTTTGTTCATTATGGCATCGAACGAAATGGAAGTGGATGATGAGAATGAAACTAAACCAAAAAATTTTCATGAATTAGAACTAGACGACAGAATTTTAAAGGTAAGATATCCTACATTTTTATCATCCCTAAAAAAGAGGTTATATTTCCAACGTACAAGTAATTGTTTACTATAAATTATTATATCATTACATAGTTCATATTTTTGTTTCCTAAAATTAATTTCCCATTCGTAATTGTTTATTTACGTATAAAATTAAATATCTTAGGCTATCTCGAAATTAGGTTGGGCGGAACCTACGTTGATACAAGAGAAAGCTATACCATTAATGATGGAGGGAAAAGATATCTTAATCCGAGCTCGCACAGGATCTGGAAAAACAGCTGCATTTACTATACCACTTATACAAAAAATTTTATCGAATAAACGAATGCAAAAGAAACAAGAAATTAAAGGGCTTATCGTAGCTCCGAGTAAAGAGTTATGTAAACAAATACATGATGTCATAATTTGCTTAACAGTAAAATGTAGCAGAGAAGTAAAAGTTATTGATGTCAGTCCACAATTAGATCTTAGTGCACAGAAACCATTATTAGCAGAAAAACCTGATATTGTTGTTGGTACTCCAAGTAGACTATTACAACATTTAAAAGCAAATAATATGAAATTGAAACAATCTCTTGAAACATTAATAATTGATGAAGCTGATTTGGTAAGCAATCTTAATCCAATTACTTATTTGTGTACATAACAATTTTATCATTATATTTCAGGTATTTTCATTTGGGTATGAGGATGAAATAAAAAGTTTATTGAATTATTTACCTATAGTATACCAAGCAGCTTTAGCCTCTGCAACATTATCAGAGGATGTGGTAACGCTTAAAAAGTTGGTACTTCGTAATCCAGCAATCTTAAAATTAGAAGAGCCACCACTAGCTCCGTTATCGCAATTATCACATTATAGCCTTGCAGCAGAAGAAAATGATAAAGCTGCTATTTTATATGCTTTATTAAAGTTACATTTAGTTCGGTAAATCCATGAGACTGAATAGTATAATTGAAGAAACTTGTAATTTATTAATAAAAAATTTTATTTATTTTTTTAGAGGAAAAACTATAATATTTGTAAATACAGTAGATAGATGTTATAAGCTAAAGTTGTTTCTAGAACAATTTGGTATACCAACTTGTGTTTTAAACTCTGAGTTGCCAGCAGTTTCAAGATGTAGAGCAGTCACTCAATTTAATTCTGGAACATATGACATTATAATAGCATCAGATGAAAAATCTTTAGAAGAAGTAAATATTATATGTTTATATACAATTTATGTGTACATGTAAACTAGTATAGAATTCTAATTTTTATTTCTGACAGCCTCATATAATAAAAGTTAAAAGAGGAAGACGAAAGAAGGACAAAGAATCCGGTGTTGCGCGTGGTATTGATTTTCAGTTTGTGTCCAATGTAATTAATTTCGATTTTCCTCAAGATGTAAATTCTTACATTCATAGAGCCGGACGTACGGCTCGAGGTAAAAACCAAGGAACGGCATTAAGTTTTGTATCGATAAGAGAAAGACCGCTTCTTGAACAAGTTGAAAGCGAATTAAAACATTGTTATAATCGTGATACATTATTTAAGACGTATCAATTCAAGCTAGAAGAGGTCGAAGGTTTTCGGTATGTTGGATAAAAGTTTTATTTTAAGCTCGTTGCACATTTGACTTCATAAATATTTGTTTTCAGATATCGGGCAAAAGATGCCTGGAAAGCAGTAACGAGAATTGCTGTTCGAGAAGCTCGCCTGAAGGAGATAAAACAAGAGGTACTTAATTGTCAAAAATTAAAAAGCTATTTTGAAGATAATCCGAAAGATCTACAATCATTGAGACAAGACAAAGCATTGCATACTGTAAAATTACAATCACACCTGAAGGATGTACCAGATTATATAGTTCCACCAACTTTGAAAAGGCTTGTTGGTACTAACAGAAAGAGAAAGTTCAATAGAGAAGCCGCAGCATCTAAACCTACTGCTACACAATTAAAGTATCAAGCACGTGCATCAAATCCTTTAGTTAGTTTACAAATAAAAAATATGAAATAAAAGTTTTATACTGATAATAATATATTTTTCTTAAACTCATTTATTTCATGACACTGCTTATTATAAATAACATTTTATAGTATCTTATATATTCAAGTTATAAAAAATTGTAGATGAAAAATTACACGCTATCCAAGTAATTAACACATAATATCAGAATATTATAATTATCAATTTATGATTTTTCTGTAGCCTGCTTTGGTTTGTACTTTTGTCTAATACCATCATTGAATCCTTCTCTATTTCTGGCAAGTTCAATGGCATAAAATTGTATTCTAGTTGTGAGTATACTGTTTTCTTCTGAGTAATCTCCTTCGCAGTCTGCTCTTAACAATGTACCAAAACTATAATCTTCAACAAGTCCCTTAAATTGTTCACAGAATGGTCTCCATTTCATCTTTCCTTCAGGTGATTTTAATTCATCTTCATTTATTTTATCTACTTTGAGATCAGAAAAAGCATCACGAAAGGTTTTATATATTTGTTCATCATGAGGTGTAAGTTTCAAAAATTTAGGATCAACTGAACATAAAATCTAAAATAGAAATATCAAATTAAAAATTAAAAATTTCTGATTCTTTTGCTTCTTGTTATATAGAATTAAGTCAATTATATTAAAATTTATTTTACATTAAAATAAACTTCAGCATGTTCCATGGCTTTCATTGCCCACATTGCTTCTACAGAGGGCTAGAAAAAGGGAATTATTGTGATTATTACCTTCATAAATTCCATTATTTCTTGTTGTTTATTTGTAACTTACATCATTATCAAATTCTTCTGCAGGCCTAGACAATACACTACTGCCAGCTATTAATTGATCTGCAGTCTTAAAATCAAAATAATTTGCTCTAAATTAATAAATATATATATATATATATATATATATATATATATATATATATATATATATATATATATATATATATATATATATATATATATATATATATATATATATATATATATATATATATATATATATATATATATATATATATATATATATATATATATATATATATATATATATATATATATATATATATATATATATATATATATATATATATATATATATATATATATATATATATATATATATATATATATATATATATATATATATATATATATATATATATATATATATATATATATATATATATATATATATATATATATATATATATATATATATATATATATATATATATATATATATATATATATATATATATATATATATATATATATATATATATATATATATATATATATATATATATATATATATATATATATATATATATATATATATATATATATATATATTGGTATATAATACATAATATATCAAAATAAAATTTAGTCATATACCAAAAAAAAATAGTAATTAAATATTAGAATAACTTTGCAAGTTTAAAAGATTTTGTTACAGTGATATAAAGTAATCAACAAATAACATATCTTAAATTCGAGACAAGGATTTTTTCATTTTTACAATTGTAATCAAATTTACGGTAATATTTATATCGAAAGACATACATAGGTTAAGGATCATTTTCACATGAAAAAAAATTTGTACATTACTAGGTTTATCATACTTACGACGTTCCCAATGTGAGCCATGCCGTAATGACCAAAAAATAAACTGTAGCAAATAAATTATCAAATATTCCTCGAAGTATTTATAACAAAATTAAATGTTGGAAATCGAAAATCGAACGTGTAGTGCACATGTCACGCGGTTAAATACACGTGCAATGCAACAGAGCCAAATGAGAAGTAAAGCAAAACCAAGAACCAATCATTATTTCAGTTTACTAGTAGTGGCGGTTGGCATGTTGATATTATCGATATAATTTAAATGATATTGATAGAAAAAATGTTCAGATCCTTCATACTGCTTTTCTAGAAAGGAATAATATTTACGAGAAAAAGATTTCGAATAGGTTTTTGTTAAAATGGTTAACACGGAAGACGGGGATATTAACGAAGGAGTGTTAAATTTAATAAATGATATTCATTATGGGTGAGGATGTAATAAAGTAGTCTAACCTCGAGTAGAGCGAAATTTCACCATATTTTGTATTTCAGCGATGTCAATGGTACACATAATATCGTAGTGGCTACTATATTGGTTCTGAAAGATATCATAAATAATGCAGAATGGACTACTGCTGAGTAGGAGTTATATTTCTTTCTATTCAATATAAGTTTATGTAAATCTAAGAAACACTAAATAAAGAGATGTCAATATTTAATATGATTAGCACTCCAGTTACTGATAGTCAGTATTTTTATTAAAAATAATAGATTTAACTTCGACTGAACTTTTTGACTTAAAATGATAAAGGATTTTATTATTTTATAGTGCTTTATTTGTGTGTCTTCTTAGGTATATATGATCCTACAAAAGTTAAGAATACAACAAAAGCAAATTACTTATATATATGTGTATATATTTTATTTTTTAAAAGGAATTTAATCAATATAATTACAAAAAATGGAAAGTATTTAGTGGAAGCTATTCCCCTTGAATTCTCTATTGGAAATATGGTCCGTAGAATATTACAAATAATTAGAGAAGAATATACTTCCGAATTAAAAAATAATACTGATGAAACAGATACACAAGAATCTCTACATAAAATTCTCACTGCTGAAGGTGATCAGGAAGTTGATTTTAACATTTCTATACCTTCTTTAAAATCAGCTATCATAGAACATATTAATGAATTTGAAGTTGAGTTAGAAACCTGGTTAGTTCTAATGAACAATGAAATTACAAGGAACTATGTTTTGTACAGTATTATACTTTGTTTTTTTCTCTTTTAGTGCAGAAAATATTACACAGCAAGCTTCTGAACACATTCATTCTAACGAAATTATTATGACAATTGGTAAATCTACATTAGTGGAGGAATTTTTTAATAGAGCAGCTAAAACAAGAGCTTTCGAAGTTATAGTAGCTGAAGGAGGGCCGTCATTAAGTGTATGTATGTGTTATATTACAAATTTTGTACAAATCTAACTAAACATATTTTGATCATTAATAGGGTCATGAAATGGCAGTAAATCTGTCAAAGGCAAAAATCAAAACTACTTTAATATCAGATGTAGCAATTTTTGCAATGATGTCTCGAGTGAATAAAGTAATAATTGGTACACATTCTGTCATGGCAAATGGAGGATTGAGAGCTATTTCAGGTTCACATACAGTTGCTCAAGCTGCAAAACATTATTCTGTCCCAGTAATGGTTTTACTACCGCTGTATAAACTCTCGCCACTCTATCTTTACTCTCATGAACAAGATGGTTTTAACAAACATGATTCACCATTGCAAGGTGTAATTGATGGTGCAAATGCATCTTTGTTAGAAAGAATTCATGTGTATAATCCAGTTTTTGATTATGTGCCCCCAGAATTAGTTACATTATTTATTTCAAACTCGTAAGGACAACAATGTTAAAGGTTTTAATTTTTTATGTGCAAGTTAATTATGTAATAATATATTTTAATCTTTTTCAGGGGTGGAAATGCACCATCATATGTTTACAGATTGCTTAGTGAACTGTACCACCCAGATGATTATGAATTATAATAGATAAGTGTAGAAACATATTTATACATGTATATTTGTAACCAAGCGCTTTTTTGAAATAATTGTTAAATTCTTCCCAAGTTAATGCTTTTAATAAAAAAAATGGGATAGGAACCATAGATATTTAAAAGCAACTTTTCTAACAGGAATATTTATTTACACATTAAGATATATATACAAGTAAATATAAATTCATCTTTACAAAAAGTATCTCAGTAATTTCGTAAATTCGAAATTATTGAATATTTATTTAAAAAGGATAGCATACAAAACACTTGATTTTATTTTGCAGATTTGGAATTTGTTTCTTCTGTTTGGTATGTTATACGTAAGGATTCCAATTACTGCCATCTTCAGGTTGTAAAGAACCTGTGACTAACAGAATTACATCAAAAACCCACCATACACCCACTCCTCCCAATGTCAATAATTTGCCGACAGCAGTACCAGTTTGTCCTAAACAAAACCGATCCATACCCAAGAAACCTAACAGAATACTATATAGTAAAGTAGTAGTAAAATAATGGTCGCTATATTTTATACAAGGAACTCCTTCCCGATTAAATGTTCTGGGTCCATAACACTCAATATATGGTAATACAGTACATGACACTTTAGTTTTTTCAACATCTTCATACTTGGAACCTCCAAACTAGAAAGAAAACTTCTACTAAGCCACTGATATGTATAATAGCTCTATGTGTCTATGTAATATTACCTTTACACAACCAAATCCAGTTTCATCTTTGGCAGTTTTATTACCTTTATGATCAATCGGCTCTTCACATTCTATAAATTCTTTTGGCCTGAAAAACATATATTCGTACAATACAAATGAAAAATTTAGCGAAATAGAATTAATTCTTTGTTAGCAAATAAATAACTGCCAGCGAGTACTCAGTAAATACTCACAGAAATTTGCACATTACCAATGGACCTTCGGGTCTGTATTCTTGCTGGAAGTCTGTGGTATTATTTACTGACATAGTTCCCGAGCATATTCGTAAATCCCACAAGAGACAAAGTAAAAATAAAACCGAATATCGTAACCTCATCTTGCCGAGTTTGACATGTTTAAATGCACTTCTGTTCAAAGTTTACCAGAACACACCGATAAAGACACCTTCAACCGTATAACTCGTGTTGGATAGCATATGTATTTGTGTCATAGAATTATTCTATTGGATTGAGGTTACTATGTCTCGATCGGAATGAACCAATAGAAACACGCTTCAAATACATCGACTAATGAAAAAGTGTTTTCCCCTGTTGCCTATAGTGACTTTTAAAGACGTACAGTGATTTTGGAATCATTTGGTCGTCCGCTCTGAAAGAATTTAGTTTTGTCAGGAATCAGAGACGTATGTTTTGTGCTCGGTGGAAGGTGCACACAGTGGTTGCACCACAATAAACAAAGTGATCGTGTGTCGCGTATTCATAATATTTTCGAAGCAGTACATTTCGTAGTTGGAAATTTGTGTATATGTACGGAAATATGCGTGAAAGAGAAGAATATTGTCGAAGTTTTCCACCGGGACAACCCACTCAGGCACCGACAGCACGAGCTCTAGGTCTTGATGCTTTGCACAATCTTTGTAAAGAGATCTATCCGGACCAAAGCAATCCGCTCACTGTCACTGCAGTTGTAAAATACTGGTAAGAATTCTTCGATTTAATCTGCCAATAAAAAGTGGTTTTCTAGCGGTACTAACGTGGAAGGTTTAAATTTCATGTTTAGTGTTTATGACAGAACGAGAGAAGAAATGCATTGCGGTGTTATTATTTGTATTTATAATATATTAGGTATTGTCGTCCAGTTCTTTATGATATAGTATATTAAAAATATACTGGAATTAATTTACGACGCGTTTCTCATGGGCTATAATGCAAATGTATTAAAAATTATTGCTTTATTTTTGTACTCATTCTTAAATATTATTTACTTTTAGTACTTAGATGCTTTGTTACAATAGTTTTTCTTCATAAACCTGTATTAGGATTGCATAATTGATCGGAATAATACAAATGAAAAAAATGACATAAATATTTAATATTTCTAGAAACAAATTACTACAACAGTAAATATTAGAAAGTAGTCTTTACTTCTTATTTATTTGCAAGACTATACGTGTAATATTCTACGATATAAAATTATTATTTGTTAAAATTAATATTCTTATCTTACATTCAATTGGCTTTATTTATTTTATCGCGAATCTTTGAATTTCTCGATCGATACAAAATTGTAAAATACATTATCAGAAAGGTGGTTCCTATCGAGTTTGGGTATGGAACTCTTGTACAAGAAGGGAAGACGATTTATATTTAGCCACCCTTAGCCGTACGTACATTTAACCGGATGTAAAACGAAATAACTGAGATTTTCTGTACACCTTTACCTAGGTTGGGAGGTCCGGATCCTCTCGACTACATAAGCATGTACGAAAATTCTGGCTGCCCGGAATTGGGAATACCACCACATTGGCACTATATTAGGTGAGTTTCACCATTCTACATATTATTTCGAAACACTTATCCATTCATCCAAAATACACTTTTCAATAAACATGTAATTAATACAAGTAATCAACAAGCAGAAGAATATCATTATATTTTAAAAGCATAAAAAGATAAATTATAAATTATTACTAGGCTGCGGATTTTTATGCACTTATAGGAGATTGAAAATTGAGAAGTTGCACAAAAAATATGTAAAATACCCAAAGTATAGTGCTTTCTATAATACTTGACAAGCAAAACAGTTTCTACCGCGGTTTTATTTCTTTTAATTATATTCTCAAACATATTAGTTAACATGAAAATCTACAGTTTGCATTTATTGGTTATATTTCGAGTAAGCCTGAAGTATAAAATTTTTATGATGATCTGTCAACGATTTCTTCCGCTGCGCACGCGATCGTTAAAGTGACACTGCGGCGCATCGTTTATTCAAAAGAGACAAGTCACATTTTTTTCCAGTGGTCTGGTAAAGAAGGAAGAATCGAAGTGTTAGAAAAAAACGGGAAGTCGGGTATTCGTTAGTGCCACGTTGTTGAGTAGTAGGAGTGTGCCTCTGTTTAATATGGGCTCATGTTATTTTTCCGACACATTCTCGATGACACGTGTATGTGTCATCCATTTCTGTCATTCGAGGATTACATTTACGGTTCTGGTACATTAAAGCTAGGCACGAGCATTTTGGAGTAGTTACAACCTACTAACTTCGGCTTTTACTGTCTTCTATTACATAGGACACTATAGAAATTTGAAGAATATCTTGTATTATGTTTTTATATTAGAGATTTATCCGAAATATCTATTTATTAGAAACTTAAATTTTGTATCGAGTTAAAACTAACGAAATATGACTTTTATATAGACAGATATATAACTCGCGTTGTCGAAAGATAAATGAATGCCCGCTTCAGGAATTCCTCATTAAAAACTAAGCGCCGAATGACGAATGGTCTACTGCGAAAGGGCGCCCATTCATTTTTTTTTCATTTTCTATGGGTGACCCTTCCTTCTTCAGTCTGGAGCAGCTGTTCCAATAGTTCTCTCTTTTTCTATATATAGAAAGCATAGGGTACAGGAAGATAAAGTCATTTGAAGCGCGACGCGCCGGAAATAGATCCGCACGTCTTCTCTTTTCCGTTTGCCTTCTGTCTAAATACGTTCCACCATTCACTAAATCTAGTATATGTTTTGAGATTAAGTTTAGAGTTATTTTTGTCCTGCCAAAAGTCCTTGAAAATACTATTGTCATTTTTCGGTTTAAACCTTATTTTAATTATCTTTTCTTTTTCTACAGAACAATAATGTTTATTGATGTTGTAGTAAGAAATGTTCTTTTTTTTTTGTCAAAGTTTTGGTTTATCAGATCTGCATGGAGATGGGCGGATACATCCAAAAAGTGGTCCAGGTCGTCCAAGTGGCTTTGGATTTGAGCTAACATTTAGATTAGTCAGGGAAAGGAACGAGATGACTCCTCCCACTTGGCCAGCAAATGTGATGCAACAGTTAGCAAAATATGTTTTTAATTCTGGTAACATGTTGTTACCTGGAGACCATGTTTCATGGCATGCACCTTTAGACAGTGGCAGTGGGCGCATCACACAAATTCTAATGGGCAGGGATCCACAGTTACCAGCATCCATATCTACGCCACATGGCGATGTAAGTTTATTATTTGAAATTACTTTTGAGTAAAATTGTTCAGTTAATTTGTTTTTCAAATACATGAAACTTTAAAATAAAATATTTTTAATGGTTCATGTACAATGTTACAGGTTTCATTTGCTCAAATTGTAGGAGTTACTTCTGAAGAGCTACAAGCTGCACAGCATTGGAATGGTTTAGGCCTTATAAATTTACTAAAGTCTAGTCGTGGTTGTGGACCATGGTTGGTAACTGAGATGAGAAGGATGTACTCTATTATGGAAGATGATCCCTCTATAGCAGAGAAAATAGAAACTGGTATAGAAAAGGAGGGTTCTAATTTAAGTGGTGTATCTGCAAAATGTTGGTAAGTATCCTGTATTTAGCAGTAAAAGATCTACTTAGTATGCAGAATGTATATTGTATTAACTTATATTTCATAGGTGGGTCCAAGTAAACAGTGATAAAAGTACAGAGAAATATAGAGAGACAAAAAGCGAATCAGACGAAGAAGATGAAGATATAAAACCAATTGTTAAGTCAGAAAGATTGTCTCCTTGTGAGCAAGATACAAATGTACCAAACGAAAGTTTTATCAAAGTTTTACCAGGTCTTCATTTGACGTTTAATCTTGAAGCCGGATCTTTGTTACCATTAGCAATAAAGTAAATATCCTTGTAACATTATTTAGCTAATCTTATTATTGAATGAATGTTAAACATAAATGTGTTTTTATAGGGGTCGTGTTATGCACGGAAGGCATTTCACGTTTAAATCAATATTATCTCATACAGCAATAACGATAGTTGCTCCCTCAGTTACGGGCACTTTAGTGTCTAGGGAAAAACCATATGTAGTTCAGGGACCATGGTTACAAGTTTTGCTTCCAGAAGACTTGAGTGAAAAGATGGCTCAAGAGTTCCAAATTCTAAATTTGCCAAATCAGGTAATTAATAGTATCGATATAGCAAACTAATTTAACACCAGCTCTTTATGATAATTTATTTTCAATATATATTTCAGATTCAACTTCCAAAGACATTTTCTTGGCCCGAACATAAACTGGTTATTACCGTTGTAAATGACTGAGAAAACTAACTTACTGTACTGCTACAAATGTCATAAAACCGAATTAGGATAAATTGACGTAAGCAAAGTATTATCTAATTTCGTTACAGAAGCGAATTTCGGCGAAATTATTTATAATCAAATTGCGATTATCGAACAAATGATAGACCCATGAGACTTTATCTATCAATGTGTGAAAGAAGAGATATGACTATATTTTTTTTATAATACGAAATGAGATATATAGAATGTATTCTACAGGGGAAAGCTTTCTACGTCTCTCTTTTACAAATTGATAATAATCGTTAAAGATTAATATTTAATTATGTACATAATAGAATACAAATTACAAAGCGTAATTTTGCAATCGATATACAACTTTACACATTGTTATTTTGTACAAAACAGTTTTGTAAATAGACAATGTTACTATTCTGGCACTTACATGTCTGTCAGGATTCTGTATCAATTTTTACGAACAAACGGAAAGTGTACGATACAACGATAAATATAAGAAATAATATTTATAAGAAAATATATTTTATTTTCTACAATTTTCTTGGTACAGATTTTATACATTGCGTGTATTAGATGCGTGATCATCTCTCTTTTAAATCTGTGAGACAAAAGGATTATTAACAATTTCATTTCTTAACATTAAATTAGTTTTTATATTTTTCAATACTCCTGACATAAAAAAATACTACATTTTTAATGCATGGTCTCTTTACATTAAACCTAATATATTTAATTTTTCTTCCTCTTTAAATCTTTACCTTCTATTTTCTAATCATTGAATTCCTGTTTAGGATCAGTTCGAGGTCGCTTGCCGTTACGTCGGTTTATCCTTTTCCCTGTCCTCCTCTGCGCCGGACAAACTCCTAGCTCGAGCCTCTCTACTTTATTATTGTCGTTTATGTTCAAACTCGTGTGTCGTGGTTTAAGAAACGCAGCTATTCGAGAGTTCTGGGAGATACGTATGACATTGGAACTATCGTGTGAATCAACAATAGTTTTGATTAGTGTAGGAGATTCCGTTGTACGGAATGGATCGTCCCTCGAACTTTTGATTTGTCGAGATTATCGGTTAGTATATTAATTACGCGCGTGTGTGTGGACGTGTGGATATGTGAACGTGTAAACTTTTTAATGATACGTATTCAGAACGAAAGTTCGGAAAGAAGCAAATGGCAGTGGAAATGGAAAGGAGGCTATTTAATAGATATGGAGGATACAAAGAAGACAATGCATCGCCGACAGGTACGTGAATATTAATTATAATCGTAAGTATATGGCGCTCAAAATAGTTAGGGAATCTTCTATTTGAATAATTTGAATGCTTGAACCAAATATTTCGTTCTATCACGAAGGAAATATCGTGTATTTGATACAACGATACTTTGATTCTTTATTTCGCGTGATTTAATAAAATTGTAATTAAAGTTTTGAAATATTTAAAGAGTTATTATTAAATGTTTCAATTATTTTAAGTGCCGTATGACAAGTAATGAAACTGTCAGGTCAAAAACCAGATAATATTAAGACTTTGAAGATCATACAGTGAATTTTCAATTTTACATAGGATAACTGAAACTACGATTAAAATTCGTAAATGTTGTGATTACCTGGTTTTTGTGCCACAGTCTTCCATTATACACCGGAACAAACGTATCTCGGTATTTCGTCAAACGCGCTTAACGTTCTAAAAGCCCCGTTGTATTTCTTCCTTCTAAAAATCAAAGCAAATTACTTGACCTGTTCGCGTAGAAAAATTGTTGACATTGCGTACATTTTATCCAGAAAAACATCTAACAAAAAATCTTCCTGCTTTCTTTACCTAATCTTGTTTTTGTAAAAAAATTTCTAGGCAATTAATGTACGTGATCGTCCACTTGTTCTTAAGACGTTAAAGGAACCATTTTCTTTGTTCAAACGAGTGCGATATTGAAACATAAAAATTCGGCGATCGTAGCAATGTTAAATCTTCTTCAAAATGAATTTAAGAAACGTGTTATCAGTGGAATATGATAAACGAAAAGAATTCCACGAATATGTAAGATTCCTACTTGCAACAAATTCCGCACGAGTTTAAATGCGACGATCCAAAGCAGAACAACGATGCAAGCAGAGACGAAATCCTCGACCTCTTCGCAGCTGATATTGCTAACGACGTTAACGATCCCTCGAAAGACGTTGGCGAATGTTTGCATGGCCTCGATACAGAGATCCCTTAGGAAACAGATCACCTGAAAAATCAGGTTCATCACCGCTAGTATCAGCTCGATTATCCTCGCCAAGAAATCGAGAATGATGTCGAATAACTTTTCGATGGTCTCCCATATCCAGCAGGCGACGCGCGAGAAGAACTCGACGAATTCTTGCGACGCGTTCGACATACGATTTTTCATGTTTGAGATTGTTCCCGGGATCTTGTCTCGTTTACATAGCTTCTATCAGAACCGTTCGATTTCTCCGTCGCGATTCACGTCCAAACGAATTTCATGCTCCATATACTCATCGCGAATAGTTCAACTTTCGTACGTTCGATTTCGGATAGATTCAGAGAACAATTCTTCTCATGTCTTTTGTTTTTCTTCTTGTATCTTCTTAATTGGAAGGAACCTTTATGATTCATTGTAAATTCACATGCTGTGAACTTGGTTTTGTTCGAACTGCGAAGAGAAAATGTGAAGTACGAAGCGAAAAAGATGATCATCTTTTTTGAACATCTTGGCTGTCGTCTTGTATTTTTCGTTTCATAAGATGCATTTACGTTTAGGGTTTGAATAGCGTATTTATATTATAGTTGTGATTTAACCATTTAATCTTCGATTTATATACTATAACGTCGCTCTTGAAAGTTTTTGCGAGCTTCATGAAGTATCTCTGACACGAAAATAGCGAATAATTTGTTTTTTTTTTTCGTGGCCATAAAAGGAGAAAGAAATGTAATCATTCTTACCACGAGCTTATAGCTGTGACATTAGCATTTGTGATGTTTGCAATTACATTTACTTAGAGCTAGATACGAGCGAATTTGGGATTTGATAAATTAGAAATCATACGCAGATTTATAACTAAAAATCTGTTTTATTGTGTTTCTAGACAGTCTGCAATAACGATAATCTCACGAATATACGTTCGACTATAATTTCAAGCAATCACTAGATCATAAATTACATATTCTACGCATGAATATTAATAAAACAATAACGGTTACGTTTACGTAAAATGGCAGTTGTTGCTATTTTTATTCTGCAGACTATCAAATAGTATCAAATAGTGATTCTGTATACTTTTCCTTCGTAATTATAGCGTCATAAGAAACGCATACATATGTATTTATTTGGACCTTTAATTTTTTTTTTTTTTTGATTATAATAACTTTCGTTTGATATATTGGATAAATGCAATAATTTACGAACGATAGCCAAAAAGCTTTCGTTGTATCACTTACGAGTTATCATTTTCGTTTTCTTACGTCTTTGGTCCACAGCTAAATTGGTCAGGTTACTGATTTACATTCGAACTGGTCCGTTATATATAGAGGTGATCGTTTTTCGTTTGATATATACAATAATTATCTATATTTTAATTAACGCGAATTTTACGCTGACCATCCTCGTCAAATTAGTCCAAGGAAAATCGATAAAGTTAAAAGCACGAGCGCAACTGCTCGCCGTGTGGATCCATTGCAGGCATCCGCATCGTTGCAAGACTGTACGCATCCACGAACGTATCTAGGAAATTATAATCTACGATTAGTATTTTGCATATTATTTTATCACATGTATGGTTTTATTATCGACTTCCACCAATAATATATAGTTTATGTATTATAGCAATTAAAGGAGACCGCTCTACTTCCTGGTAATTTAAATAAATCGACAAGAGCCAATCCAAAATCGAATCACTTTTTAATATTCTACTAATATAGAATAATAATATAATTCAAATATTAGAGCTGTCTCCTTATTGCTGCAGATATAATTAAACAACTATAGTCAACTTAAATAAACTTGTCTTAAACATCCTAATATTTTAATTGCTATTGATCAACACGTGTCGTATTAATCATCTAAGTAACATTGCTGATGCAAATGTTTTTATTTTCGTGCATTTTGGCAAACTGATTTAGAAGCGACTAAAATTCACTGCCAGAGAAAGAAGAAGAAATATCGAGAGTTACCATGGCAACGTTAAAAAGAAAAATTTGATTGGAATTTCTTTGGAATATCGAGAAAAAACTATGTCAGTATAAATAATTGCAACGTATAAATGCAATTTGTTTTATCGAACGCGTTCCGTGAAGCAAAGTACGTATTGATTAAAATTAACGTATACAGTCGTAATCACCTAGTTTTTATTTTTTTTTTTCCTCATCCGCAATCGTGTCAGAGGTCGTAGCAATTATAATAGGGGTCAATTTCAGACATGGTAACTCTTGCAATTAGCGCGGAGTGAAAAAAAAAACGAAGTCAAATTATGTTTCTCCACGATCTCACTTACTTGTCGTCGAAATAGAACCCTCCGCAATGTGACATTCTTATAATTTCGGAGTCGGTCGTCAGAGTTCCGCTGTCCAGCGCGCAGCTTCTCACCGTCAAAGAGACCCCGGATTCGTCTAATTGATCACACGTTAATTACAAACATAGTTTTCATCTGTTTCCCTGCTGTTGCCCCGCCGTAAACTCGAGGAAATATAAAAGTTGAAAGTTTTGTCGCAGTTGAGGTTCGCGTGGTATGTTTTCTCGCTTCGATGTTGGAGAAAATTCGGAACTTTATGCAGACACAATTTTAGATACGAATTATTTTCACCTCGTGTTTTTAATGAAAATTATTTGTATGAAATGCGAAAAAGTATCGATGTCTGTGTTTCAATGTAACATTACTGTAGTTTCCAACGAAGCCAGCAAATAATTATAACGGTGGTGACACAACCACCAAAATTATAATTTTCAATTATTTCAAAATTACTCTAACGTAAATTTAATTTCTATTCGAATCAAGATTTATAGATTACCTACACGAAGCTAATTGTTTTCTATCATTTTCGAAAGGCCGCAATCTGCAAACATAATCTGTATTATTTTTCTGCAATTATTTAAAATAGATCTACTAATTTTCTCGAACGATATATTTTTTACAATTATCTCCAGTGAGGTACGGTTCTTCTTTAACATTTTTCAAACGTTTTAATCTGGAAACATACATAGGGAAATTTCACGAGATTATTCAGAATAAATTTGGTGATTGTTTCGAGCGATATATTAACTTTTCCGCTGGTGAAACCTCCGTGAACAGACAGTACTGTACCCGCAGGCACAGTGTATTCGTTGAACAGACAGCGCTGAAAGGGGTTAAGAGCCACTCGTGATTACAAAAAGAGGAAAGTTTTACCATATATTCCCGCTATTTTGATGCACGCAGTCGCGGGGAAAAGACCATCGCGCCCTTTGCGACCTCCTAAGCATGGCGACTCCAGGAAGGCCAGACTCCCGTTGTTGTGAAACGGATCGTCACAGGGCTTGTTGTCGCCGTCGATCGACACGCACTTGAAACAATCGATGGCCCAGCCTAATGCGTCAAAGCCGAAATAAAATAGAAAATTATTATTAATTCTAAAAATATTAGATGATTCGCTGAAGTATACATATATGTAGTAGTTGAGCTGTTCAATTGGGCAATTTATTTTCAAATTTCACAATTGGTTATTAAAATTTATCTTGGAATTATTTATATCATTTGTTCATTGAGAAGTAAAACGGTAATCATGTAATTATCTGCATAATGAAATTGAGAAATTTACAAACGACGGACTTGTAAGAGTCTTATATAATAATTTTATTTCGTCATTAGTCGTCATTTTAGAATTTCTGAAAAATCATGAAGCGTTTGTTGTGTTTCCCTTCTTCAGGAACTCCCATGTTTTGAGATTTTGGTTATTTCACTTTACACTCAGGCGCATTGGTCTTCTATCTTTAACCTTCGTCTCTTTTAATTTCTCATACATATTTTAAAAGTAGGAGAACCGTAATAACGTGAAAATTATTCACATTTACGACCTATTCCATTGATTTTTGCACCTTGATTATTCATCTTGAGATATAACGAAGAACACCGACTTTATCTCGCCCATTTTTTCATCCAACCTTTTAGTTTCTTATCACTCTATTATCCTAAACCTAATACACAACTCTACATAAATTAATATAAGACAGTTCGCTCCTTTCCAACAAATAAATTTCTAATTCTATACTTACAATTTGTTTAGAAACTAATTAAGTGTCTTACGTGTATTCACTGCTATAACAACGCGCTAAACAATGCGCAAAATTACACATATAATTAGAATGCGGAACATTACATATATAATTTTACTAGCTATTAATCGTTACTGAGGAATTGAAGCTAAAATTTTCATTCAATACACGATGGGTACAACATGTCTTTATTGAATCGGCCTGGTAATCCTTGTCACTCGATGTGACTCGATGTCACAAGACAAGAAGTTAGCACTAGAATTGTTAATCAACGCCTGTAACGAATACCAGATAAATGTTACCAAGAGTATCAGTGTGGTTTTAAGAATTGCAAAAACAAGAACTGTAAAACTTGTTATTCTTGATATTTCTAGTGTTAAAAGCGACAAAACCAAGAAATCTACCGATGCTACTTAACTATCTATGAACGCTACTTTAATATTCTCTGAGATATCTAAAACCTGTTATCGTAAAGGATTTGCTACTTCTAATGTCAAAAGCTGTAAGATACGTAAGTCAAGGAGTGTACCAATGCTACCTAGATATCTACAAATATCGCGCTAATGTTATTTGAGACATCTAAAGATTATTCTACTCTGTTGATAAAAAGGACTGACCTTCCGATACGAGGAGCGCGATCAAGGCAAAAGCGAGGATCCAGGAGAGGCCAGTATCCATCTTTGTCCAAGCGTTGAACGCTTCTCCCCGGATGTACGATCGCCTGGTTGCCGTCAGCTGCTGAATGCCCGAGGCCACGAGTCGAGTTCCTCCAGAACTGTCATGTCAGACAGAAGAAAAAAAACCGATGTCGACTACGAGAGATCAACGTCTTCCTAGACGTGAATCGAATCGGACCGAAAAATCCATATAGAGAAGAGATATTCGCCTTGCTACGTTCCTCGAATCCACGTATCACGTTTCCAACGACCCGCACTTATGTTTTGCCGTTGGTTACCAAGGTGATGATTTCCTCGCCGTCGATTTCCAACCTTTCTCGTAGGGATTCGTATCCCGATCGATGATCTCTCGTGATGACTTTCCTCGTTGTAACGCTCGTAAAAAAAAAAAAAGAGAAAAGAAAACGTCGCAAACACCAGTTTTAAAGCGTTCGTTCTTCTTTCGTCGAGTCGCTTTGGCGATTGAACTGACCTAGCTGGTACGCAGTAGGGAACTTCATAGGCTGGAACAGTTTGTAATTGCGTGATACTGTTTTCCGACTAAACGACGAAACGGGAGATTGCCGCACGCGAATTGTGGGCGCAGTTGCGACTTACAGGTGCGCACAGTCGCGCGGATGTTTCGTTTACTGGTCCTGTATTGGTTCACACGTGCAGTGTGGTGGAAAGTGAGTCGTTGTGGGATTTTGGCGTTTAGCAGTGGGTACTGGGTGATGGGTGATGGGTGTTGCTGTTGGTGATCATACGGTATGGGGATGGTTACTGGTTCGTTCAGGTGTGCAAATAGTAATCGGAAATGTATACTTACGCGTAATATGTAGCGTGGGAAATTATATTAATTAGAAGATTATGATATAGAATGGATTTTGAATTTTAGAATTGAATCAGAATTGAATAGCATCGAAATGTGTATCAATGAAAGTAAGAGATAGTACACTGGATAATAGAATAATTATAATAAACGTAGACTATATAATAAATATATATGTTTAATCAAGAAAGAAATTCCATTTTGAGATCAAGGTTTATTATGTTCTGCGAAATTATAATGGTGTATGAAGAGAAAATATAGTTCATTTCGTAAAGGTGTAATATGTAAATAATAGAAAAGGGTATCTTGTTCGTAGTATCGCTGGACTATTCACTAATTCATGCACACTGATGTTAGGTGACTATATAACAAGGTGTCTCAGGGGAAATTTTATTATTCTAATACACTTTCCAAGTCATCTTAAATGCAACAATTACTAATTAGATATATTATATCTATGGTAAAAAAAGTTCCCCACGTTGTTTTAACGCAACTTTAAACATATATATATTTCGTTATCAACTACAAATTATACGAATAGTATTTAGTATACAATTTGTCATCCACATATATTTATAGTATTCTCTAAAGCACAGTGGTATTTCCCCTGATACATACTATATAAATACAGAGGTTTCTAAAGAGAGATACGAAGACCACAAGTGAAAATCATGATAAATCACATTTTCTATGAACAATTTTGAAATTCAATTTGCTATCGATAAATTTCATATTGAAACATCTTTTGATTTGATTTTCGAACGAGATACATGCTTTTAGATGCTATTGGATTTTTAAAAGATATTAATGACACGATTTATATATATATATATATACATAGTCTAATACCAATTAAGTCAAATAGTTGTTGAATAAAACAATAATCCATTCTTGTAAAACATTGTGGTTTTATCACTTATCTTTAAATGTCGTGTCACGTTAAAATATTTCTTCGTAGCTAAAAAGTCAACAAAAATATGGTCTTCGTGTCTATGATCAATAACTTAGAAATTTACAAAGGCTACACGATTATTCGACATTAATAACATTCTTCGTATTACCTTATTAATTAAATACGGCGTGCTGGTTAGTAGGAGTGTTATTCGGCAGACGGTCTCGTTGGGAAATACTCGGTGAGAGAGGCCGTGCACGGAAGAACGCGGCGAGATAACAGGGGATGGATTCAAAATAGCGCGGGTCGCGCATGCGCAGATGATCGCGGGCCAATCACCTCGTTGCTCCGAAGCGGCCGTCCGTCTCTGTCGTAGCGACACTGCGGGTACACGATGTGATAGTATTTTTCGAAAAATGTGTCGGTCTTTCGCGCACTCATGCATCCGGTTTTTCACGTGAGCCCGCCGCGATCACCGAGTGCTTTGTCTCGTGCTTGGCATCACCGTCGGCGTGAGAATAATGGGCCAGTCGTCGAGCAACACCGGGCACAGCGGTGAGTCCCTCGATTTCACATCCGTGTTTGTAATCGTGTGTTGTCGGCCCTCCCGACGTTTTTTCGAATCGCACTGAACGCTTGACATGTGTCAACTGCGAGGGCTCTTGACTTTGCTGCCAGCTCCTGCGCAAGTTTCGTTGACTTTTTCCGTGGCATTGCGTCGTTTGCAGCGAGAACCTTCTCGGCCAGGTCGAGTTCTCGCCGAGACAACGCCAGCTTTTTCTCGATTAATTCCGACGATCACACGCTGGCGTTTGAGGTTATGTCAATGGTCACATCGATGTAACGGTGATCGCGAAATCGTCTCTCGGCTTTATCGTGACACCGCGTTACGTGACATCTCGATGTTTTCCATCGTCATGCTTTCATTTTCCGATATTTCTTTTCCTCGTTTCGATGATACCGTTTGCTCGTCATCGATTGTCGATTTAACTGCCGCAGTGGTTGAATGTGCGCAAAACGATCGTTATCGCCATAGCGTTCTTTTTTAAATTCAGCTGATCGGCCAGTTCGATACTTTCTCGCCAATCATATCGGTTTATGAATTTTATGACTGCACGTACATTCAGGATATCAACAATGCATTTGTTTTTTTCCATTGTTAAAATCGGTCGAATTGCCGATGAATTATCGGAATTCTTTATGTAATTTTCCATAGATATGGAGTCGTTTGAAGACCAACACCAACAGCCAACAGAGTTTGTTTATAACCGTAGAACATGAATGACTTTTGTAGTTTTTAGGTGTCGTACTTTTTTAATGAAATGTTACTATACATAGTGGTAATTATATCAGCTCAGTGTAGAAGCTCAGTTGCGTAATAATATAAATATATGTAAATACTTGATTGAGTGTTTAATTACTATTGGCATAGTTCAATAGCCGAAGTGATATACGAGAAGAAATATGTGGAAGAAAATAGATAGTTTAGATATTATTATAATTGATCAGATCCTTTGATAATTTAACAAAATACACAATTAATTCTTAAATTCCAGATTAGCTAATATATTTTCCTTTTTTATCGACCGATCATCCGAATAGGCTGTAGGTAGGCGACATCTGCTTCGAAGTATGTACATTCGCAATTTACCTCGTCGGTAATGATGAAAGTATATTATTTTTTACTATTGGAAAATTAAAATTCTTTATTTAAAAATATTAACAACGGTATGAGTAATACGAAGAGTATAATAATTGGTTTCGGAAAGAATTATTTAATTAAATTAATAAAAAAGAAAAAGCAATTACTTTTAATTCTTTCATTTAGTCTTCTTATATGTACTTTGAATTAATTCTTTGTTAATATGTTACTGATATATAATCTGTTTTAGTATATTAATTACATTTGTCATAACTTTTTAATTAAATTCTTTAAGTTGCGACTAATGTAATTCTTAGTTGTGTTTTCTTTAATTTGATAACTAAACGATTAAGCTTTCATTATTTGTGACGAGTATTCGTGGAAAATGAGTTATCCAGATATTTTCATCGCATTCGGTGAAGCAGTATGCGTTGAAAAATCAACAAAGCATCGTATCGTTGTCCAATTATCTTAATAATGAAATAGGAAAACAACGAGAACACGTTACGATCAAATAAAAAACTTTTTCTTGCTATAATGCACACAGCAGCTGGACATATTACAAATAACAGCATATGGGAACCAGCGAATTCATTAACCAAATAATATCTCATATTTAAAAGTAAAATATGAAGTACGAACATATACACAACAATATATCTACCCATACTCTACATATAAAATGAACAATTAGATGCACACCCTATATAGTCTACGGATATTTACGCATTCGTGAGAAATTTGATGTTCCATTACACAATATAAAATATCCAAAGAATAGCAATATCTCTTTAAAATATCCAGCAGCTGAAACGAACCTCTACCTACGATAAAATTGCATAAATAGCCGCAATTAAATAATCACATATCATTAAATTGTTTAAATATCGTTTATGTAGAACGCAGGTGTACGTATAGATGATTACTAGTCATGATCGTTGATTTATTTAAGAAATTTCTCATTCTTTGTGTCTCTCAATTTTTATACGATATTTTGCACTTATCCTAAAAATATCCCGTATAAATACTTTTACAGAGAAAGAGTACTGCAACTGTATTATATACTTAATTAACACTCTGACAATTTATTAAAATAGTATCGCCTCTCTAAAGAAGTTGGCAATTTCGTCCAACACCGCACAAAATTCCCTGTTTTCACGCGAATCATCCGTACAAACAGATCACCGGCTCTGTTAATTAATCGAGGATCGGCGGACGAGACGTTTCCCTTCCGTACAAATATTTTGCCAGCTGCGTTTCTTGCCGCGCGTCCATCGGTACCAGCAAACCGGCAACACCTTTCGATTTCATTTCGTACGATGGTTCTGGCTTGCAAGATGCTATGCGAGGTAGTGGCTTGAAACACAGGTACCCCAAGGTATAGCTTGGCGTGGGCCACAGATGTTATTGTCATATGGCAGACACACGGCTCTCGGGATTCGGAGCCGTAAAACCGCGACTCTCCAGGTCCAAGAAATCCTTCTGTGGTAGCCAACGCGCCGCTGTTATATTAATCTAATAGACGTCACGCGACTAAAACTGATAGAACCGGTCAATTTAACTATCGGAATAGCCCAAACGATGGCTTTTCAATCTTTTCTGGATTCTTTGCAGTTTTTATGCAATTGGATAGGATGAATTTCTGAGAAAAGTTTGTCTATTCCGTACGATTCTTTGTTCGTGGCTTCGTGGGTTTCTTCTTGGTGGATTTATTCTCAGAAACTTTAAACTCTCAGAATTGGTTTTCTGAATCTCCGAGAACATTTTTGCGCAAGGTACGGGCGATCGTAGTTTCCATTTTTTAGTTTCGTTTAGTTTTCGGCACGAGGCACGAGTGATCATTCTTTCTCGTTGCATCTTTCGAAGCACAGTGGATCCGCAGGAAAATCTAGCGTTTCTCTTTCCTCGCATCATCCACTTTTTGTCCTACTGGACAAATTGTAAAATGTAAATAAATAAATTAAAAAAAAGCACCGAACGATAAAATCCACTTTTTGCATCTGTACGCGTATAGCTTCCCGAGAAAACCGAAACTTTTCTACGAGATTCTTGTATCTGTTTAAAAAAAAATACAAGTGCCCATTCTCCTCTTGCTCAGTCTCAACTTGTTCGAAGTTTCGTTAGAAGTTTCTGGGAACGCAGAAGCAGTTCTCAAGCTGTGCGCGAATTTTTCGAAAAAAAACAGGCGATTCAAATTTCTTAATCCTCTAATACTTCTTAACCCTGTCGCGTTCTTATCGTCATTTTCGATTTGCAGTTGTATCGTTGCAACGTTAAAGGATATCTTCAGTTCGGATTAGAATATAGGGAAATTGTTATCGATGGTATCTACGCGATGGCTGGTTTCGATTTTACGCTAAATAAACATCCTCTGGAAGCATCGGAAATTCTCTTCCTTTTCCTAAAATCAAAACGAGATCGAGATATGAAAATCCGAGTATCATAGCGAACTCGTGTATCGTTTAAAAACTTTTAACTAATTCGAAAGTTTCAGAACGAAAGCAGGAAAATGGTCGAATGAAGGAAACGAGGAAATTGGCAGCAATTTAAAAAGAGTGTCAGTCGTCTCGTTAACGTAATCGATATTACGTTCGCGAATGGCGATTGATTAATTACGAGCGGAAACGTAGCGACGTGTACGAGGTCAAAGGTAAAACTTCCGGGGAACGACGGAGGAAAACTCGTAGACGATGCAGCGACTGGGGTTCAGGGCAGCGACCCAGTTCTCATATGTATTTATACCAGAAGACGCTATGCCGGTTGCGTGTGGCCATTTTGAAGTGGCAAGAGGAGAGAAAGGGAGCAACGGGGCGAGCCGAGGAAAGACAGGGAGAAAAGAGAACCGTCTCGTGCGTCA
>NT_176570.1:1502680-1553499 GCF_000188095.3 Bombus impatiens
ACGCCACAGGGGCTAATGAATCTGGAAATTTAATTCGGACTTGTGCGGGAAAACCGACGGCGGGGCGAATGTGTTGCGCACCGAGTAATTTTGCCGCCACTGGATTATTTATAGATAAGCAACAAGTAATGGAAGACTCTTTTTAACCTTCCGCGGTAATACACTTCTCGTTCAGATGTCTTGGCTTCTAGGGCATTTCCTATTTTTAGGAAAACCTCGACGTCGGATGAGAATTTTAAATTGCAACATTGCCGGATCCGGTTGACATTACCGTCTTCGAGAATTTTGTTACTTCTTGATGTGTGGCGTGTAGATGAGAATTTTGAAGAGTTTTGTCAAGCTCGTTATTTTCATTTCATCGCACTCGTGTTTCTATAATAAACCATTTTCCTATTGTATCATAGCGGTAAGACAATTATGTAATAGAAATAACGTGTTGGATATTTTATGTTGGAGATTAATTAATGGAAACACGTAAATGGATAGACGTCTGGTCAATTTGAAATAGAACTTGGTTTTCAGTTTTTGTAGAGTTTTTAATATCGCACGTAACTTGTTGCTAGAAATACGTTCGAGAAAGATGAATAGAAATTTCACTGGCTAAATTACGTGCTTACTATGTTTCTTTTAGAAGGGAATGTTAATCGCGTAATTTTATGTTTTCCATTCTTACGGTATAGTGTTTTGAATTGCATTTAGAATATGTCGATCGTCCGAGGTTCGTCAGATTTCATGCAAATGTGCAAACTTTCTTTTTGTTATTTATGCAATCGTTAACGAAGGAATCACGTAATAGCAAATTTTTCATATTTCTTGGAGCGCGCAGTTACGCAAGAGTTCGAAAACTTGGCGAGGGAAATTAAATGCACACAGGAGTTTCAGAAAACTTGGTTATTAACTGCGAAAAGAAGTTTTACAGTTACTGGGTGGACCGTAAAGTCGAGGAAACAAAGTAAGAAGTTCGTTCGAGATTCGTGATCGATGAGAACTGCATACGTTTTCGTGTCAGAGGTAACTTAGTTTATCCATTTAGAAAATTAAATTATGCATATACTGTCGTCCAACCAACAAGTAGCGTTCAAGTTAGAAAATCAATGCAAATAGACTCGTCGTGTTCTTTTTGCGATCTCCATATTTTATCTTAAATAATACCGCGGATATTTATGCAACTTTTTATTTTTTTAAATACATACGAGTGAAGAAACGAAATTGTTTTACGCGCTGAATATTATAATGAGTAATCTAATTCCTATGTACATATCACGTTCACTGTGTGTATTTTTGTACCTTAAAATTTTCCATAAATATATCAAATCCTGCAGTCCAGTTATGAGTAGACTCGTTCGTATTTCATAGCTTTCGTTTCTTATTTTCGATATACAACGAATAAAAAATTGGTTTACCTATCAAGACTATATAGAAGCAAAAATCATCATGCTTTGGATCGTATTTTGAGCATTCTGAGAAATTTTGTAAATTCTGCAAATTTTCCATAAATGCATAACAATCCTCGACCTACGCATCCTTTCGAATACAATTTCTTCAGACCTCTGTTCATCATCAATCAAACGTCAATAAAATTCTGTTTTCTAGACTGCGGATTTTTAAATGTTCATGGGAAATTGAAGGTGCAAAAATGCGCACGATCCACATAATACTTAAAATATCCAAAATATTTATTACAACACACATGAACGGATGAAACAAATTTCTACCTGAATCCCATTCGTTAATTAGTAATGTTCGTAAAGGTATAAAAACACATAAAAATCCGTGCTCCTTCAATTTCGTGAAAACTCCATCAACCGTATCAACGCCATGAAGCGTCTCGAAGAGCTCGTCGTTTCCGGCTAATCGGAATCGTCTGGTGGCCGATGACGTTTTCGTTACGAGATTCGCGTGGCTTGAACAATCTCGAGCGTTGTCCCGCTCGATCGTCGAGTTTCCCAGATCCACGATGTTTTCGTTTCGCCAACATCTCTTGGGTAGAGAAAGACGATCTATAAATCTAAGCTGCGAGAGGGATCCTCCCACGCGTCTTGGCCCAGCTGATCTCAGGCCGAAGCGTCGCACAATGAATCGCCTTTAAAGCTCGTCTATTTACCGTCCTTCTGTGCAACCGGGGAAAAAGAAAATCTGCGAAACAGTTGTGCGCGGTTTAAAGCCAGGTTGCCAGGGAAAAAATAGAGAAACAGATTTCGTTGCGCAAGAGTCGCTTGAGCGACGACCTTTGTCAGCCGTTTGTGACTCGAGAGACATTGTCAGGTAGAGGTTCGTGGCACTTTGTAAAATCGATGGAAATTTGGAAACTGTCGGTGGATCGCAGGAAACACGTGCGATTTGTTGGGTGAGATGCCTGAGAAATTTAAGGTTTCAGGAGACGGTCGATCAATTTACGTACTTGGAAATCGTGAAATTTGTTTTATTTTACGTGTAACGCAAATAGGGATTCAGTAATGCGTGGAATCGATAGAAATCCGGAGACTCTTTAACCGAGTCATGGAAAACACGCGAACAAATTAGCTGAAATATTTTCGGGGGATTTAGATTCTGTGTAATTTTGAAGGATGGCAATTAATCGTTTGCAAAATTGCATCGCGTTGAATCGATGCACACGCATTGTTCGCTTCTCGAAATTGAAACTATATGACGATTTACAGATTAGATTCGATCGCGAGCATACAGAACCTTGTTAATCGTAAGAAAAGACTATGTTTCGAAAATAACCACGATTTTTCCAAAAGGAAAGTAAAAGAGCAAGAATTAAGCAAATTTTTCCACCATCGTGATGCTTAAAGAACCTTAACTTCTGCGCTACGATACAACAGCCACGATAACCACGCGTTTCGCCGTTAAATTTATTTTTATCGACAGTCATGGAAGAAAAAAACATAGAAATACAAGCAGGTGTGGATGCCAACCGAATGATATAAACCTGCGACAACAACCAAGTTCGTATGGATAAACCGCGATAAACGAGACGTTCTGCTCGTAAAACGAACGATCATATATTCCACGCCCTACACAGCCGAGAAGCGTGACCTTTTTCTCGAACAGACAGTCGAAACGAGCTGTATTTCGCGATGGCACGAGCACGGATGTAGTTTATTGACGGATGATTCCGATCGAGCGTCACTTCGACTGAACGAGAAACGAAACAGACGAATCTACACACACGCGAGTAACCAGAAATAAAACGGTTCCAGGCTGTACGATTGCGGGTTCGACTTGAACCATTCACGAGCCGCTGCTAGTCTTATTTATTTACTGGCACCGGATTAATTTAGCGCCACTTCCGGCTACTGGACAGAACATCAAAACCATTAAGTGTTGGCGTAATTCGCGGGTCACTGATTAGTTTCGTCTTACCAGATATCGAATCACTTTCTGGCTGTTGTCTCGGCAAACGAGTGAGAAATTTCGTGGACATTTTCATGGCTGCGAAAAAAATTTGTTTAAATCGCGCTTATTAAGTCTGCGATTGTTACAGTTCGATGTCTGAAAAATAATCGTAAGAATCGACGTATTGAATTTTGAAAGAATTGTGCTGATCTAGTCGGTTAGCTTTTACTTTCCGCGTGCAACGTTAAGCTCGCCATGATTTCTCCAACACATATTGCATGTAAAGGAAGTTTGCTATTAATCGACAGGGAACATGTGTTTTTGAGGAAATGAACATGCAAAGAACGCGTACAATTTCAAATTTCTAAATTGACTACGTAATTGTAATCTACAAAAATCTAGCAATTTGCCGTGAAACCGTAACGTATGGAAAAACTCCGCAGCCTCGTATGTGTTCGAAATCAACGTTGAATTTTTAACCAGGACCCAGTTACCAGGAACGTCGGTCATCGACATGAAATTGTATCAAACAGACTTAGAATTGGACACGCCAGACTCACACACGCATATCTAATCCCAAAATCTAACTCATCAGTGTGCGACATCTGCAATTGTCAAATTACCGTCAAACACATCCTCTTAAATCTCCCTGAATAGAATTACTCTCGCAACAAATATCAAATCAAAGGAACTTTAAGCGAAAATCTCTGCGATAGAAACCAAGTTTCACAGTTTTTCTTCTCTCCGAGAAAATAACACCGTTTAACAAAATCTGATTAAAATGCAATCGAATAGAATAATATCTATATATATATAAAAAGAAAACTTCATTCCAATTTTCCAAACGTTTCGCACAAGTCATCCACATTATACTCACATGTATCGTACTGTTATTAGGTTGTCCGAAAAGTTTCTTTTGTTTCGTAAGGTGATAATAGATGTACAACAATTTCTGTTTTATATTATTTTATTGAATTAAGTATGATCTATTTCGTATATTTCTATTATTACGTTCGTGCATAATTCAATAAACTAATATAAAACAAGAAACATTGTGCGTCTATTATTTCCTTATAAAACGACAGAAACGTTTCGCACAAGCCGATATATTGTACCCACGTGTTTGTGAAGTTTAATCGTTTCATCACAAAATTTGTTACCGTTAGCAAAAAAATGTCCAACAGGTCTAAATGTCCAAGATCTTCCATTAAATATTCCACCGTTTAATGTCAAGGGTGTATGTTCCACGTGTTAATATATAATATATTCATTATGCGTGTTAATTCGTGCGTGTTCACGCACGAACTCGAGCAGAGAGCGTACGATAATGTGAAAAGACGGATACATCGCTATAAGGAACTGTGGTATCTCGCACCCAGAAATATCTACCGTGTTGAGATAGCTGCACACGTGAGCCAGTATTTTACATAGAGACACGTGTGTACTGGTCGCGTGCTTCAACTATGCATATGCCATCACCACGTATTTCCGTGTTCGTATGGGCCATCGTCCTCGCAGCCGTCTGCCACTTCCGTCTGCTGCGTGTCTTCCTCCACGCCACTGTTTTAACATCCTCCGATATCGCGTTCAACAGTTATTTTATCGCGATATTAGCTATATACCGTGGTGATTCATAATCTTTCGATCAGAAATTTGCACAGTTGCGAAGTTAAGGATTGTTAAAAACGATTCTATTTTAGATAGGCGAATTTTAATTCTTGCAAATACAAATAGGCGATAATGAAGCAACGCAAAAGTGAGAAATATAGAAATTGTTATATACAAGAGACTGGGAATCCGAATGAGCGACGAATTCGATTAATCGGTTGCGTGAAACACTGGGAATTTTTATTGGAACGTTAGGTGGTATGCGAAACACGAGAACTAACATGGACTAACCTTCTCCCATACACCTTTGCCACAACTTTCTGTCGCTAGATTATACTTCAATATTAAACCTTGCTCTACGAAAGATATCCTGTAAGACTGAAATTTAGAACTGTGGAACTATCGAGATACTTATAATAGAAAAGAAGCAATGTTTCTCACGAAGTTGTAACACGTAATCGGTGATATCTGACCGACGACGAATCATCGCCAGTAACGCGTTGCAGTGATTAACGCGGCTGTAAAAGGATGGCGAATTAAGAGGAACACAGGAGAATTTCGTCGAGGAACAGAAATAAACGAAAAGTTTAGACGATGTGGCAGAGAAAAAGACGCGATAGACCTCGTGAAAAAGGGTCGTAGATCCTCGCGGCGTGGAGCAGGTTGAGTGAAAAATAGCATCGAACGGGAAACCGGTCGAAAAGTTTTGAAATAAAAATGGCAAAAGAGAGATGAAAGCGCGCGGAAAGCCGGGGTTGGCCAGGGAGGCAGTGGAATTTTGAGAGCGTAGAATTCGAGGAGGAGCACAAAACACGGATATATAGTCTCGATAGCGGGCTGTTAATTCAGCCCTGGCCACCGGCTATTCCCAGTGCAGAACGTTGCAACACACGGGACGAAAGTAATCCCGCCACGCTGTATTCTTAACCCGTTGCACCGACGTCGGTGGGGCCAGCGAGGACGAAAGGGGGAGGTAAAAAAGGGCAAAAGAGTGCGTCTATGACGTCAATTGGAAAAGGTTCCTCTCGTGCCACGGGGCGCGAACTGCGGCTACTCTCATCGGGGGCCCCGTGTTCGGTGTCGCTCTCGTGGCATCGAAGCCAGTTTCCTCGTCTTATCCTCCACCAGACACTGGTATAGGATCAGGTTTTCGTTCATCGTATCGTTTGTATCTCGATTTTGTCCGAAACAGGCACTCGATGAATTTTCCTTCTCCTTTGGGCTGAAATCGTCTTGAAGAAAATAATTATTTTTATTATCGCTTTTTATTTTTAGCGGCATTTTAGTGGGAAGAGACTTTTGGCTAAATAACGCGTTGATTAGCATTTTTATCGATCAGATATCGATTTGTATTATGGAAGAGAGACGTAGCAAGGTAAGAATTTGCTGTTTCGTAATCCGGTAAAAATGAGTTTGATGTATTATTTGCTACTTATTTTAGGAATATCGAGAGGGAAGGGTGGGCTTTCTTGGTAGATTTTGACGAGCTTCCTTCTTGTTACGATAGGAGAAAAATGGTATCTACCACGTTTCATAAATCTTACATCGAATGCGGATTTTGTGAAATGAGAAGAAACGAATGAAAATGAATTTGATACTTTTGTTACTTGTCTTAGGAACATCGAATAGGGTTTCTATGGATTCCTGATAACACGAGACGACTCGAAAGATTTGATGCTTCCTTAAAAAGTAGTTATTCCTACAGTATACGCGTTACAATTTCGTGTATCTTTATTACAAGTTGATAGTCTCTTACGATGATCAAACTTTGGCCAACTTGTTCTAACCTTTACTTTGTTTAAATTCGCTTTTGTTACATAACTTTTCTCGGTCGAATCGAACTCTAGTTAACGGGAGGATAAGATCGAGGCGAATGCTTTTTGAATGGGGTCAGACGCGATGCATGGAACGCAATTGTTACAAAGACGTCTCGCAACAATATCCAGCGCTGAAACTTTTTACAAGGAACGTAACGTTTCAAATAATTGTTTACAAAATCCCCTAAGTGGTTAGTAATAATCTTATCTACGTCTATCGTTTTATTCCTCCGCTGATAGACGCGCATAAAGCATCAATTAATAATCTATCGCACTACGTTTGTTAGGTTTTTCCATAAACGTAAACGATTAACGTTATTTCTACACGCTTTACCATACTAAAATAGATCTCTGAAATAATCTACCGAAGAATCGATTAATCTGTCTACACTACGTTTCTGACATTTTTCTATAAATGTTTAACGTTTCAAACACACCTAAACACATCTAGACGCACTATCGCTGTACGAAAATAGACGCGGGAAAAAATTGCTCAAGGGAAGAGAAAGATTGTTCGGGCGTGTAAAATTCGTTTCTATACCACTGGTCTGGTCTTGTCCGTCTGCGTTTCTTTCTTCTCGTTTCCTCTTCTCCGTCTTCTCCTCGTTAGAATAGGCGAAAGTACGCAGGGAGTGGCATCCACGCGATTCGCGCGAGAGAATTGGCCGCTCGTCAAAGAGGCTATTTGCAACCCTCGCGGATTAATTTTAAGAGGGGAACGACGGTTTAGGAACCTCCCCCTCCCCGTAACCGCGTCGGTGTCGCCGTTTCGCGGATCGCTGTCTCGCGGTTTCCGTTTTTGATGGTCGCGAGAATGCGCCATTTCCACTCGACCGTAGCAAACAACAGAATAGTCTACTTAGATGATCGTTACCGTGAAGAACGTCGAAAATATCTCTTCCTTTCGAATTAATCAATTCATTCGTTTACACGTTTTGGCACGCTTTTGGTTTTTCGAGAGGCGGTCGAGCTGCGCTCTCGCTCCAACGTTTCGAAGACGCAAAAGTGTAGCTCGTTACGCGATACAAAAACCAAAAACGTGATATCCAATCGTCGTGGAAGCTGCAGGTAGAAAGTGAAATTTATATATTTTGTTTGTAATCTTGTTTCTGTAATTTTCATCTTTCTTTGTGAGATTTCGTGCGACGAAGAGATTTTTCTCATTGAAAATGTCTTTGTTAATTGTTAACTGGTTGAAGAATATTGTAGCTGTTTGCATATGTACAGTACCTTTGTTTTATCTTCTGTGGACGAGCGATACTTGAAAGTATACCGTCTTAGTGATTTCTTGATATGATGCAAAGATGAAATGCAACAAAATTGTAGTATAGAGGAGCGTCTTAAGAAAGATGGAAACTCTACTTTGGAACACCTAGTCTCAGCCTATGTATTACCATAATTCGCATTAATCTACGTTAAAAATACCACGAATCAAACTATTTCCAAGTACATAATTAATATGAAAACATAGAATGTATATTAATGATATATTAACAATACTTTTATTAATATTTTGACGATATTTATATTACATTGTTCGAGTTATTACTTGTAACACTTGTATTCCATATTTATATATTATGATATTCCACATATGCTTCGTTGTTGAAAACTGAAAAGAAACTTGAACTAAGCGATAAAACGTGTCGAACATTACACGTTTATTATCTTCTGCCTTCTAGTTTCGAGAGGTTTCTGGTCTCATACGCGACACCTCACATACGCGACACGTAACATTTACTTGCATCTTACTCTTTATTCATCACTTCATAAATAAACTTTGCCTAATTACTTTGACAATCGATCTAATCAATCCTAAGCTCTTAGCAACTCTTCCAACGATTGTACTTTTTATATAACAAACGATAGAGTAAATCGTAATGTAAATGTCCAACGAACGCTTGCAGCAGCTCCTTTCGAACGAATCGATGGAAAAGCACCCCGAAAGTTCGAAACGGGGCGCGGTCCTTTATTCCTGCTGGCGATTAATTATGCGAGTCCACCCTTTTGGTGCAATTAAGCCGTCAGTTTCCAGCGTTCGACTGGCGCGTGAAAGACAGGGTCTACGCACGTTCGCGGGGAGAAAAGAGGCGAAACACTGCCGCGAGAAAGACTTTTATCCCTCGTTAAGGGAGCACGATGGGCAACCCTCGCAATTATAGAAACCACCCTTCGACGAACTTGAGCTGCCGGCTCTTGGAGGAAAATTCGTGCGGTGGATGGAGCGGAATTATGCTTACCCCGTTGTCAAAGGATTCAAACGCGACCGTTTCGTCTGAACGGGACTCGCGGAACCTCCCCACAGGCGCATTCATCGCGAGATATAACCGTGAACTCGCTCGATGGGCTACAGTTTGTCGTTCCGCTCGATCTTCTGCGCGACATTTCATTTTAGAGAAGATTCTTTCCCTCCCTTTTGTTGTGCGAATTTTATTCGTCGTTTATGCGACAGTATACAATTTTTCCTTTCTTTGATAATTTTTATCGGCCCTAATGAGTGTATTAGTATTGATTAATATTAAGAAAAAGGATGATACAGTTTTTCGTTAATCGTAGTAATATTTTCTTGTTAAGGGATGATATGTAGTTTCATTTCATTTGACAATTACGACACACGTATCGTAGGAAATAATTCACCTTTACAGTCAAGTTTCGCGGAAATCATAAAATCGATTATTTTTGGAATATTTTAGTCTTAAACCGACAATAATGTGAAGTTTTTTATTTTTTAATGTAAAGCTAACGAAGAAAATAGGGTTGGAGAATTATACTACCTACTCAAAACGATAGTAATAGTAACAATTAATAATATACAAACTAATATGTTTGATAGAACGACGTGTTATTTATACGATACTGCAATAACAATTAAGTTGAAAACAGTGATTAGAACAGAATGTATAGATGCCAGTAATGAGCATAAAAATCGAAGTGACACGAAAAACGAACTGTGAAGATTGAATCAATAGTATGTACGTGTGTTAAATATGTTACTTATTTTGTATGCTATTACCTTGGGCTCATTTTACCGATACTTACCGATTGCTTTTATCGATCGGCATCTTCGTTGAGAAATGTATCCAGATGTCAGCCGTATACTCGGGGTTCTGTAGTTTTTGTGTATTTTTTGCAACATTTTTTTCGGAAGTATCGCCCTACGGGAAGGGTTGTGGCTCGGTTGAATACGTAGACACATTAGAAATGTCATAATTCATCGACTCAGCAAAGTTGTTGGAACAAACAGTGGGAAATTTAACACTTGTCCCTTCTGGACAAGTACTAATGGCTCGAGTTAACCCCTTGATTGTTGTCGTCGCGACCATTTCCACCCTCGTACACGATGTTTGCACTCGACGAGCGAAATATAATCGCAAATGCTTCTTTATCCTTCTCGCGCAGGATTTGTCGTCGCTGCTTAAGAATAATAGTCGACGATGAATTTGTAATATGATACGTATCTATTATCAAAAAATTAGCGATATTCTATAAAAAAGAAAAAATAAATAAATATAGTTTCAGATTCATAATTTACTAAATCTTCGAATGCTAATAATTCAAACCCATAATTTGTTAAATTTTGTCAATTTTACAAATCCAGCATCAGCTGTTGTTTGAAAGAAATTGTTCGTTCCTTAGACGACTTAGACAAATTTCATCTACACGGCTACTTGCCATACACCCATATGCAAAATCTTTCTCAAAATCGTTCTCGATCGTTTCTAGCATTGTTCGTCATGAAAATAAAGAACAACGAATGAAGGAGGATACTTCATGGGTGTGCAAGGCCCGGTGGACGTCCGCGCATTGTGTTACGAAAGGGTGCATCGGCCCAGATCGCGTTGGATTTCATATTCACTCGGCAATAATAAAGATTCGACGTCGTTTTCCTTTCCCTCTTCAGGAAATAAACGCGCGAGGGTTCGCGTTGGCAGCCGGTTTATAGAGAGCGATTCGCAAGAACAGTTTGGAGGCAGAGAGACATCGACAGTTTGCCATTCTAAGTTAGAATTTGCGAGAATATTTTTGAAAGTATACAATCGTTACTTCCTCTAGATATAATATTTTAATGTTCTTTTTGTTTGCTTTTTTCGGAACGTAGAAAGTAGTCATTTATCGAAGAAATTCATTTCTTGGTTGATGGTGATATTTGGTAATTGATCGTTATGTAAATAGAAGAGGATTGTTTACCATGAATTTTCATGAAATATCAAAATGCCAAGATTGGAAATATGCAGATTGGATATTATCATAGTTGGAATGTTCGACATTATTCGTTTCGCCATCCTTTGCTTTCATTTTTATACTCGCGTTTGATTCTTTTCGATCGTAAGACTATCGAAGGGCTGAGAAACAAAGAACTCGTCATTTTTCATGCGTCCACTATCATCCAGAATATCTTAATAGCTCGTAAAACATCCTTTGTGCTAATTTATTAACTACGAAACATCAATCGTATGTGCTGCGTTATTACCAAAATAAACCAGTAGTACGCCAGAGATGGAGAGTGCTATAAGCGAGTGCATCGTCTACCGAAAGGCCACGCGCCGCCACTTTATTATTACAAGCTTGACAAACAGGTGGTTGAAAAAAACGTTTCTCCTCGAGTCATTCGAGGTATGCAACGAGAAACGAGAGAGAAAAAGAGAAGAGCTCGAAGCCAACGGGGCTTATATTTACAACGAAGCAGGTGCCGATCGATTTCTGTACTCGGCAACAATGTTCAATTTCGATATTCCTTCGTGGAACGAAGGTTCTCAGCTCGTAAAGAAGCTAGAAGCAGCGAAATAGCAACGCCTGAAAATTATTAGTATAGTTCTATAAGTGACGAAAGGCTGCTGTCATAATTATATATGAGAAATAAAAATTATATCAACGCAGCGTATTTAAACGTAGAAGACTGCCATTTATCGAAGAGTTGATGGTGATTGTTGGAAATTAATACATATATGCACCACAATACCGATCCTCGACAAATTGACAGATTAATATCCGACACGTTGATCGGACTCTCCTACTTCGCAACATTCCCAGACGTTTCAACTCCAACCCTCGTGTCTGCAAACCAAACTCTCCAAACATTCCAACGCCTCGAATACCCAAACAACTTCCACTTTCAGCTGAAACCTCCACCCGCTACGCTCAACGTTTCGCGAAGCTTCAGAGATGCAGCCGATACGACATGGAAACGTGTCGATAGGTGTTTTCGAAGCGGCACGGCGCCTCGTAACTTTCCGCGGCATTATCATTTAATTGCTCGTCGGTGTTTCTCTTCCGTGTAGGCCACCGTTGGGTCCTGTCAGGGACCAGGAGGCAATTCGAGGACGTCGGTCGCGTCCGACCCGGCACATCTGCCCATTCGTGGCAGGTGGCGACTTATCCGCTTCTCTCCTGCTCGAGCCATCCTTCTCGCTTGCGAGCGTGGCTCGTTTCGCTCGTTCCTTGTCCTTTCCGTGGTCTGTCCGCGTTTTCTCTCCTCGTTCCCACCTCTGGCCGCGACTCTCTTTAAGCGGACGAGCCACGCGACAATACCGCGGCCAGGCGCGTGTCAGCGTTCCCACCACGTCTCTTCAAGAGGATATGTCGTGCCGCCGTGTAAAACGGCCGCAGGGAACGCGCGGCGTGTAATTATTAATCATTAAAATTACTTCGCCAACCGCTCGTGCGGGGAACCATCTTCCCAATGCTACAGACGGCTGGTTTCAGTTTCAGGGAATCGCTGTATTCGACGATGTACGACGCGTTAGGGTACAGAATTATCGGAGCTTTCGGATAGATTTATCTTTGGTGTAGTAGAGGATCGTGTTTGCTCGAAGAGACTGAGAGGTTCGGAGAAGTTGGTTTGTTTAGATAATATACGACAAGAGGCGATTTTGGGATCGATAAAAGCTAAGGGTAGTTTGCATGGTAGAATGAGATTTGTGCGAAGCGATTGGAAGATAACAAGGTTTGGTTATAGTATTTTGTAGTATTGTATGTATGATCATAGTATTATGCGATACCAAAATGATTTTTCAATTGAAATATCGTATTAACGTAGGAATGAACGTGAATTCTAAGATATTGTCGTCTAATAGCAAAAATCACAAAACTCATTAAAATCAAGATAATTTAATATTATACGCGTTCCGTGGTAACGTTGGGTTTCATATTTATTCACTGGAAAATAATTATAACTCTATGTTTCAAATATTTGAAATATAAAAGTTATCGAGAGTGCATAGAAAAGTAATTTGTTTAATCTTTACACAAGTATTACTAACAATACCACGAACTTGTGTAAATCTATAAATAAAATATAGATACTCTGATAAATACTCTTCCAATTTTCCTCTTAACTTTCCTTTTCCTCTTAATGACTTACCCAGCCCACTTCGTACTCGACAATCCGAATGACTAGCATTCTGACCTATTTCCAAAGCCACCCTAATAATCCCTCCCTCCCTTTCTCTGCACTCTTTCTTCCCCTTTCTTTTTCTCTCTCTCAAACCTACTTACAATCTTCAACCACGACTCGAAGAAGCTCATCGATACTTCAAAACCGGCACATCAATTCCTCCCGTATGTACCTTCCTATGTACTTGTTCCTTCGCAACGATGCATAATTCAACGATAGACCAGTTACTAGCTCCTCGAAATGATAGGAATTCTCGGTTGAACGATCTGGGCTAGAGACTTTGACCAGACTCATTGTCTAGAGTACACAGTCCCTCTATGGTATCCGAATGGATCCTGGGATTTCGGGATCACAGGAAGCAGCCGAGGAGCGGGGATGCCGTTGTTACCAAGTGAACGTATTAAAGGGTGGTAGGAGGCTCGACAGATGTTGAAAATTTCAGACTCGCTAGAGAACTGGAGAGTGAAAGAAAGAAGGAAGGGACGGAGGTGGTGGAGGCAGAGAAGAAGAAGGAGGAGAGAAGGAGAAGGGAGAAAGGGGGAGAAAGAGAAGGAGAGAACTGTTGGTGAGAAGACAATGGAGCATGGTGGCGCGTGGCTGTCCGCTAGTTATGGTGGGGATAAACACGGGGTGTAGGAGACACTTAAGACGATGATGACGATGACGGGAGGAAGAAGAGAGAGATTGAGGCGAGCTTTAGAACTCGGGGAGCATTGAACTGTGTGTGTCCCCTTATCTTTCGCGGAGCATCATTCGGGAAATGAAAAAAGGCACCCACCGTTTTGTCCGTGTCTGCCTCGTGCAATTGAGAAAATATTGTGGCATACTGTAGTCAGGAACATGGCTCTCGGGGAGGGTCCTTCTCCAGGCTTTCTTTGCTAAGGTTGCGTAAGGGTGGTGTAAGCGGAACGTAGATTTTTATTGAAGGTTACGGCGGAAATTATGGCAAGTTCCATTGTGGCGATTTATGATCGTTCTGCGATTTGCAGAGGCTTAAATAAAGAGGGGTAAATTTGAAACGAGGTTACATAGAATGCATGTTTGTACGAGATTTTTCCATTTTTTTTTTTTTGTCCCTCCTTGCCTTCCTTCCAAAGTGGGTCATACATGTTGCGATACACCCTGTACGAATACATGTTAAATATAGTTAAATACTAGCTAGCACAAAGTTACCGATACTCGTATGCAAGTTGCAATTTTGAACTTCCCTTCTACCACAGCTGCGCATCCATATGATCCTGAATCAAAAAATTGCACACGCGCTCGCAGGATCTATCGACCTGTTCGATCTGCGAATCGCCCGTGCCTACGCCACAGTCCCTTTCGCCTCTCGGTAGTCGCTAACAACGTTTCCGAAATACCACGAGATATTGTTTCCAGATAAAAAGCTGTCGATGGCGTCCGAGCATCGTATGGGTACCGTTCGCCCGATCATCACCAGCTGACTCGGTTTGGCGCGTGCCGAGTTCCTCGCACAACGAAGTCACGCCGAAGTGGTTCGCCTCCTTTCCACTTTATTAACGGGGCCATACTGCGCGACCACGTGTTCTCCGTGCCACGATAAAAATCGCGTCCGGGAACCAGCCGCAAAAAGGGAAGAAAAAAGAAAAAAAAAAGAAAGGAAGAAAAGGAAAAAAGAACTGGGCTCCTCTGTTAATGCAATTTGCCCCGGCGATAGATCGATTTGGTGCTCGAATAATCTTCCTTTGTGTCCTGGCCCGGGCAAAACAATGGGCTCTGCTCGTTCAGAATTCGCCTTAGTTCTGCTGACCAGCGTCCATTGTCGCCGCCACTTGGCACCGCAGTCGTAAACATCTCGCTACAATCGATCTTAACGATCCGCTGATTTTATGGCTCGTTGTTATGGTTGATAGTTGGTCAGTTCGAGTGGATCCTGGGCTGGAGATGGCCAGTGGCAGATTTGTCGAATTGTTTGGTTAGATTTGTGGATATTGTAATGGAGCGAAGTGGTGATGTGGAGAGGATGAGCGCAGTTTGTTGAGGTTTGTTTGAAACAGGCCGGGATTTGCGTGGCAGTGCTGCGGTTGAAGGAGGATATCGGTTGCGGATTATTTGTAAGGTTTCAGAGCGTAGGTGAAAGGAATATTGTGGATTTTATGTTGCATGAGTCATAGGGTTTTGATTTGTTTATAGATGCATAGAGTAGGTTACTACCCTGAAACAATTCTGGATTTTATCAAAGCTTCCAGTATGTTAGATATTCGAGACACTCTTCAATTAAAAAAAAAAAAGATAATTGGAGATGGGAATTTCTCTCGAGTTAAAATCCATCGAGTAGACAATCCAATTAGTTCAAGAAGAGTTAATCCAGAATTAGAGTTACAGTTGTCTACGGTACAAAACTTGTATCAAAGAAATCAAAATGAAAGCTATATGAAAAAATATGTAATCTTTATCCATATAAAAATTTATCCAATTTTTCTAAAATATACCCCATAAGTTTATAAATCTTGTTGTTAATATTCAGTCAGTTAGCCTGCTTTAATAATCGTAGCACTATTCTTTCCTAGTACTGATTGTAAGTTTAGAGACTTTGGGAATTCCTATTTTCCACTGGCACGCGTAATGCAACCATCATCCATATATTTCACAAACAAATCATTCAGATTCCCAGAACAGTGCACTATCGTAAATTTCAAAAATTTCCAAAAATTTCTATGGGAGAAATTACAAACTGAACATTCCGATTCTGGCAGTTCTATTGCAAATATTTCTCACTAAACGTAGAAACTTTAGAAACAAGAATTCCTGCTTCTCACTGGCATACTAACAAAGCTCATACAAATGGAACAACTTTCTTCTCAATTAACCATTCTACGTCTATCACACCGAGCTCAAACGCTCACTGCAAAAAGAAACTTAGTTAGTCTTAATTCTTGTCTTAACCTCTAAAGAAGAATGCAGATCACGAAGGCTGTAATATGTCGTTTACAACGATATCGGGCATTCAGAGACCCCATGGGGGATGAATTCTAAAGAAAGGGGAAGTTGGTAATGTTTGTGGTTCCAGAAGAACGCGCCACAATGGTGGCTCTCCTGTTACCTGAAAAATGTCAGGATCGTGCCCTCGGTTTCGTCGCTTCATTGACTCGAGGATCTTCGAGACACGTGGTGCAGCACAGATTTCGGCTTCTTCGAACAAAAAGCTTGCGGACACTAGACACGTTCTTAGACCTTTGGAGAGGAGAGAAGTAGTCGGTGCAAGTCACCTACAAGACGTTTCAGGTATATACACCGCAGGTTCGATGATGAAGTCTTATACCTGCCTTCTTTTTCATCCCTCAATACATTTGAGCATTCTATCTGTCACGGTTTCTTAATTAAATCTGACAAATTATCGCGTTTCACGCTATGTTGGAATTATTCGGATAGTTTGTGACTATGATCGATGATTTCTGTTTGAACGTATTATCTTTTCGCTTTATTCTTTACCTTAGAGCTTTTGTTTTATTCTTGTCGAAGTGATATACGTTCCTTTTTTTTTTATTGAAAGAATAAGGTACGAATTGAAATTTATCGTACACCAAAATGTAAATTATTAATTATATTTGCGGACTTTGTGTTCGGGATTATAAAGAAGTAGATATTTAATATTGAAATGTAATATAAAACTTGCTGCACGTACAAATGTTAAGTGAATATACATCATGTTCTAGCTATCCATTTTGATGCTGTATAAATCCCTAATTAATTTGATTAAAACACAGTTAATAGGAGGAAAAGATTTATTAGAAAGTGTTTTACATTTTTTATCTCTTCTCAATCCTTACATTGGTTCCTTAAACTGAACTGAATATTAAAAGCGCAAGGAACTACAGTGTACTAACGACGCTTAAAACAATCATTTAGATTAAAACCTCCCTCGACCATTATTAAACGAGAGAATAAAAAATTCTAAAATTTACCCTCTCCAACCCTGGTCTATTCACGCGAGAACAAAGTTTCGCATATTTCAGTGTTCTAGTCGGTACAATAATAAAAAAAAAAAGGATAAAACTGTCACGAACAGACTGGCCCCATAAGCCACGTTGGAGTTTGCAGAAAGCTATGGAGAAAAAAAGAGGTTTGCCGAAGAGGGTGACGGGTTCTTCCGCAGAGAGAACGGACACGGCGTTTTCTTCATCCTCGTCGTTGACCCCTGTTTCCCCCTTTTATCCGTCGGGGGTGGGCACGGGGGTAATATAAAGTGGGTGGATGAAATGAATGGGATATGTTGTGAGCGGTTCGGTTGAGTATTGTTGATCGAACAATGCCGTCTGGCTTGTACACGCCGAGAGAGACCCCAGGAGGCAGCTGACATTCTCTGACTGCGAGGAAGAGCACCTCCGCCTGGCAACAACCGCTTAATAAAATTATCTTGGACGGATGGAACGATTCCTCCAGCCTCTTGCAATATTTCCAACCACTTCGCAGAGCTTTCGTTGTATTTGTCTTGTTTTTTAATGGACCAATTAATTGAGAATATTCGAAGCAGGCTTCGATGGTGTGACACGTAGAACAGAGGAACTTCTCTTATTTTCTTGTTGGTGGATAATATAAATTTATTACATTTTAATTTAATCTGTTCAATTTTGTATATTCGTTATATGTCCTTTACTCTTTAGATTTTTCGGATTCTGGTGAGAGGGTTGATGGATATTCTGTTGTTAAGTTGATCGTATATTTACTTCGATTTTATTTATGTTCTTTTGGAAGGGATAGATACGCTGTTTGGCAAAAATCTGGAATTACTACGTGTTTCGTAGAACTTCAGAATTCTGGAAGAAGTGATAGTTTAGAATTCTTTTAACTTAGAATAATTTTCGCTTTAAAGTCTAGCGAAATAAAGGACATATCTGTGACATTCGTTTTGGACAGGTAGCAGAATTGATAAGAGATTTAGTGCAAGAATAAATGAGAGACTGATCTTAAATTTTTGCTCCAAATTTTTGAATAGTGCAACGTGAATTTTTATATTCTTTCTATGAGATAATTGTACAATACTATTTAGAGGCTGAACATTGCAGTTTCATTTATCGTTTGTCAGATGGCATTTCACCATATTTTTTACGCTTTCTACTTCATACTTTTTTCATACTGTCCATGTAAATTTGCAAAATAAATGACCCATAATTTTCGTCATTGAATATTTAAAACTTGTACTTTTTTACGTACATTATTTTACTTTTTCCCCATATAATACACAATGTACTAAAATGAGATCCACATCGTGGAGAGTAAATGAGTAATCGGTTTATATTTTTACGATGAATGACGTTCATCTAAAATAATTTTCCACCGGTTTCGTTGCTAAGTGTTTGAAAGTTTGTATTATAAGCGTATTAATATTCGTACAATATTAATCTCATAATTTCGAAGCGAAGGCAGGTGATCAGAAACCCAATTTTCCAAGGCTGTCTCAGTACGTAAATACGAGAACAATTATTCCGCATATGCAAAAGTATCTTTTGCGGATAGATCTGTCGACGCAATTCCAAGTGGTTACAGAATAATTACAAGTTGAATAAAATAGAATATATTACGTTCTTTCTAAGTTGTTTGACGTAAATCACACACGAGATGAAATCATATCGGTGTTCGATAACGTGTAACACAGAAATTACCAGTTTCAATTTCCACCTTTCCTTGCCCGAATAAAAACCTTATTATCTTATACGATATTTGTTTTTATTTTATTTAAAATCGCTCTAATTAAATCATAAAATCTGTAGCGGAGAAATGAAGATACCAAATTTTTGTCCATATATTTTACAAAAACCATATCATTCAACGTACAATTTCTATGAAAAATTATTATCTATCGGTTATTTAGCAACTCTGGTAGTTCTCACCTCTTTCCGCAAATTTTCTTCTGAAGATCATACTCGATCGTCGATCCTATTTAACTAGAAAAATGAAGTTTAAACGAAACAGATATTAAAATTGAAAATTAAAAAAAAGATGATTTCGTACGACACGAAGTCCCGTTTGCAAATTGTCGAGTTTATCTAACTGGGTTATCTTCGTAATTACACTATTATGCAAATTGCGCAAAGGTGGCTGAGAACGAAAAAGTTGGCCTTCGTCTCGAATTAAGGATCCTACTTGGGAGAACCCAAACCCTTGAACTTCTTAATTATGTAGCAAAAGCTGCTCGTCCGTACCCTTTGCAACCTGTTACTCCTATGCAACCTTTTATGAGCTATTATCTGACAAAGGAGACGTGCCACGCAACGTGAGCCCCCTTTAAGAATTAAATAGAAGGCGGGGTCGTCGACTGTTTTCTCTGCGCCCCCTGTCTGCCAATGAAATCCTCAATTTAGCGAACGTCGATCTTAAGATGGTCAGACGTTGCACCTTGTTGTAGGGTTTGCACCCTCTTGCAGGCCTATATCGATCATTTTTACCTTTTTCGAAGATCTTGTTAATTTGAGGCTTTTTTTCGTGTTCGATGAAACGCGAGACTTCGCAAAAGCAAGGAAATAGGGGTGAGACAGAATGAGTAGTTGTTTGAATTTCATCAGGTTCATTCTGTACAATTAATAATAAATCAACTATTAAATAAAGTTTGCTTGTAATAAACGATAATGGTATTTTAAATGTTTTATTCAAACTTACGTATACGCAGAATCAGATTTTTTGGCTAACATTCATATTTAATTAAAGATAATTTGCGAACCTTATGTCAGTTATAACAACTAACATCTGATAAATGCGTGGGATAAGTTGTACGCTCTAAATAGGTATAGACGTATCATGAAAGATAGATCTATCGATCATCTCAAAGTGTTTAAACGTCCGTTAATGTATCGAATTTCTCAACTTCGTCATGCAGGATGGTTGGTAGAAAGGGCTGTTTCCTGTCGATAAGCCACGTGGCTACTCGGTTACTCTTTAAACTCTTTAGTAACATAAAGAAAGGAGGGTTCGATAGACAGCTGAGAGGATCAAGGGAAAATATAGGTTTAAACCTATTTACACCAACATTTATATAATGTGAAACGATTTCTCCTATCTGAATCATCAACTTAATTACTTTATTAAAATGTTATTTATTAATGTATATGTGTACATGTATGTAGTATGACTTCGTTTATTCGAACGTATAGGTAAACAAAATCGTTCGGATAACCGATGAGTTCCGATAATAATAGAAGCCAGCATTCGGATACCCGAGGTTAAACAACAATTTCGACCGAAACATTCAGTTGCGTATCGAACGTGTACGACTGCGGACTGTAGGAATTCGTGTAACAGTGTAACTGGAAGCACGCTGAAGCGTAGTTCGCATAATAGCGGCTGTTCAGGTATGAATTCATATGATTGAAACGCTAAACAATGATTTGTTCGTATGAACGAGGTGCGCGTTAATTTTATATATTCTATATTATATTATATATTAATTATCTATATTAATATTAATCTATATTAATCTATATTATATATTATATATTAATTTTATATATTTTATATATAATTAAATATATTTTATAAATTTCATAAATTTCTAAAGTGGAATATTTTCATATTGAATTTTAGAGAAGAATAAACCACGCTCAAATACTTTAATCAGTCATATTTATAGTGAAATAAAATTCTATTATTTGGTACTTTTTAATCGTTTAACGAGTTTATGTCATTTGATCAACTACGTGGAATTTTATCGCCACAGTTATGTATAAAAAAAAAATAATCTATTCGATATACATATTTCCTAAAATTCTGTGTGCTTCTAGAAAATTAATATTTTTCCTATAATACATATAAAGCAATAATAGAACATAAAGTTACGGAACGTAAGATGCGTTAACCTTGCGATGAAATTTTGTATTATTTTACTTGAATAAAAATAAAATAAAAGTAAAAATAGAAATAGCTTTCCGATTGAATGTACGACGATTGAAGATTTTGTATGATCGTGCGTCGTCAAAAATTCGTCACATTCGCAGCATTACATTTGAAGCAGAAAAATGTGCTAAGTACGAAAAGCACGTGCGAAATCAGTACAGGTATTTGTCCTGTGTCCCTCGGGTTCGTTCGCATCCGACTTCTGGCACGCAGCTGTGTTCCTCTTGTATGATCAACGCTCGCCAAAATCAATGGGTTCAATCCTGAACCTATTGAAACCACGTTCGAGTATCGACGGATGTCCTCAAGCACCTGGGTTTCAACGTGGAGTTTCTAGAACTAAATTGACACCTGGGAACCACATGCTGAAGCCATGGACCCGATGGACATCGCTTTTCATTTAGCCATCCCGTGTTTATGACTTTCCTTGCATCACGTTCGTCCTTTTTGTTTCCTTTTCATTGACTTAACTGTACAACTTCTGGAATTTTTCTGTTGATTTAGGATACTTGCCAATTGACAGAATGTTGGCCACAACTTTTTAGACATTTTTTAAGTTCCGTTAAGTTTACTGAAACTTTTATAACGGATATTCTGTTTGTAAATATTCCTCAATGAAAGTTTACATTTTTTCAGAAACTTGCTTGTACTTTGTCAAAACTTTTCAACTACGAGTTATCTTATCTCTAAAAATTTGAACTGTAGAAGGAAATGTGTTCTTCCTCCATGAAAAGGAGTCACTTTTTTTGTACCTTAAAACAAGCATGCATTAAAATAAATAGCTATAATTCTATCGTTCTACATACCTAATTCTATTATCATAATTCCGCGATATATTTAATTCTATTGCTATAATTCTATCGTAACGTATCTACATTCGCCTAAAATGAAAAAATTCATAAAATATACGTCATTAATTTCATCAACACCTACAGTCTCCGCTATTCTTCAATTCCACCCCCTCTATTCAACCCCCGTTCATTATCTTTCCAGAAACCCTCGACTCATCAATCTTCGCTGCTTCGTCTAACCCGTAAAAACAAAAGAACCCCCGTACTCTTAACCCAAAGCAGAAGATAAAATCTCAGTTTTAATCCCGTTGTCGCTTTCGTAACTGCGATCGAGGGAAAACGTGCGAAACTTGTGAACCCTCGGTCATTAACATAACAAGATCGCAAAATAATAATGGATCAGTGGCGAGAGGATCGTCCGATGCAGCATTCGACGAACCAGCAAAGGGATGACCGGTGTTTGGAATGATCGTGCTCATTGTACTCGATCGAGAGTTGTTTCAGTTTCGGAGTTTCAGCTGGTCTTTCTGCTTAGGGGAGGCTATCGAAATTGAAAAGGGGACGCGTTCCGCCGCTTTTCGATTTATTCAAATATATATCACGTGCCTCCCTTCCACTGAATTCCGATATGGTGCACGAGGTGCCACCCTGGCGCCAGATGTTTGCACCTTTTCAAACTGGCAGTCGCCTGTTGCACGTTGAATTTTTCATTGCATAGGGTTCGCGTATTCCCCCCCGCGAGAAACTCGTATTTCATGTTACAACCTCGTTGTTTCATAGGCCGAGGGGGGGGGGGGGTTGAACACCTACAGTCTCCGCTATTCTTCAATTCCACCCCCTCTATTCAACCCCCGTTCATTATCTTTCCAGAAACCCTCGACTCATCAATCTTCGCTGCTTCGTCTAACCCGTAAAAACAAAAGAACCCCCGTACTCTTAACCCAAAGCAGAAGATAAAATCTCAGTTTTAATCCCGTTGTCGCTTTCGTAACTGCGATCGAGGGAAAACGTGCGAAACTTGTGAACCCTCGGTCATTAACATAACAAGATCGCAAAATAATAATGGATCAGTGGCGAGAGGATCGTCCGATGCAGCATTCGACGAACCAGCAAAGGGATGACCGGTGTTTGGAATGATCGTGCTCATTGTACTCGATCGAGAGTTGTTTCAGTTTCGGAGTTTCAGCTGGTCTTTCTGCTTAGGGGAGGCTATCGAAATTGAAAAGGGGACGCGTTCCGCCGCTTTTCGATTTATTCAAATATATATCACGTGCCTCCCTTCCACTGAATTCCGATATGGTGCACGAGGTGCCACCCTGGCGCCAGATGTTTGCACCTTTTCAAACTGGCAGTCGCCTGTTGCACGTTGAATTTTTCATTGCATAGGGTTCGCGTATTCCCCCCCGCGAGAAACTCGTATTTCATGTTACAACCTCGTTGTTTCATAGGCCGAGGGGGGGGGGGAGTTGGAACGTCTGCACGAGACGTAGCTTTTCATGCACGGGGTTGCTTTCAGAGATTAGAGAGGGATGGGCTTATAGAATATTCTGTGGAGAATCGCACTGTGTAGAACTCGTTATACGACCTTTTGGATATTTTCAGACTCTTTTGGGGATTTTATTTTAGCTTGAATATCGGAACGATAGGTTTAGAAGCTTGTTTTTGGAGACTGTTGCGTTTTTAGAGGTTTCTGGCCTGTTCGTATATTACAGAATATACACGTTTTATTTCAAGATATTAGGATTTTAGACTTTCAAAAAATCTTGAACTTCAGGGATTCTTATTGAAGTCTTTATAATGTGATTTTTAAGAAAATAATAAAAATTCGCGTGAAGGAAATGTTATGCAGGTTGGATGTAGAATGCAGATTCTGATTTTAGTTCATAGTTGTATCCAAGAATACTTTCTGATACGTGGGATACGTACGAATAGCGATTTGAAAATATATTTGGAAGCTTTGTAAATTTCTTTTTTAATTAAGGGAAGTAGGGTCGTCGTGACGATTGATACGCGAATCGCCTTATATATTCTTGAATAATTACTCTTGTATCGTCATACTAATACAGATTTGTTTTATGTTTCAGGTAAGTGCAACAATCTCAATTTTACCTGCAATCAGAGAAGTCATTAAGGTGTCTTCCGAGGATGTAAGTAATAATTTCATTATTGAGAATTAGTTCTGCATTAGAACGTTACCACTCTTATAAACAAGTATAATCGATCATCCTCCAATAGCAATACCAAACTCTCAAGCCCTGAAACTGTAATATACAGGGTGACCCTGGATTCGCGGACGACCAACTGAGACAGAATAAAAAATTTGGCAAGTAATCTAAACTCGACTAATTGTGATACGACAACGAGTAAACAATCGATAAGATGTTAAACTACGCGCGAAGATAAATGAAACTTTTTTAAAAAACGTTTTTTATCATATGCGTGTACTAGACTAGTTCTTAACCGAACATATGCAAACTTTATTTCCTAGAAATCGAGGCTTTGAACAGAAAAATTTTATTTCACGTTTCCAACTTGCTTTCGCATGTAGAATAACCTCCTGCTGATCGTTTACTCGTACTCAGCCTGTACTTCGTCAAGTTTAAGTCTACTTGACAAATTTTCAAACTCGACTGTCTCGAAAACAAGGCCACGGACCAAAATATTTCGTTCCTTCCCTTCGACTTATTTTTACATGGAGAATTACCCTCCGATCGATTTTCTACGACTCGCGGGACACCCTGTGTACAGAGAATATCAACGACCAGGACACTTCTTCAGGAGTTTCCTTTGAAAAGCAGATATCGAATTAAAGCGCGGCGGATAATCGTGAATCTCGAGCAGAGCGGAGCGTATTGGAGAGCACTTAACGAAAGGAAAACTCGAATGCCTCCTTCTATTCCTCTTATTCCTCTCTCTCTCTCTTCCCTTCCTTTTCTTCTCTTTCTTTCTTTTTTTTTTCAATCTTCATCCACTGGAAACTTGGTTCCCCTTCGATCGATTCGAGAACCGCCTGCAGAGTGTTGCGAACACGCATTGGAACAGTTTCACTTTGATCTGTGGCCCGTGGAAGTCCCATACGTCGCGTGTTCAGCGCGTGCACGCGCGACTCCGCTTCGCGCTCAAAGCCTGTTGCGCCCAAGAGGACAAGGTGCTAGCTGGTAGTACAAGACCTTCTGTTTAGGCGAACTGTCATCTCAGCGAATTTCACAGAAAGCTAAATTCCCGCTTTGTGGTTGAACCTTTGTTTCGAGCTTTATACTTCTTTTAATTTACGTTCTGCTTTCTCTTTTTGCCTTCGCGAGATGTTAAATTGGAATATCACGAGGAATCTGTTGTTCGTCGACAAGTGTATTCTTAGATTTCTAAACTCTTAAGGGGGTTTCTTGGTATTCCTTTTGAAGTTGCTGGCTTTGGATTTATAGGCTGGCTTTTGTTCGTTTTGGGGTTGAGCGAGATTAGTGTGAATCATTCGGTGGACGAGGCAGAGTAGTGGGAACACACGAGGATCATACTGAGAGTATTAAACAGTATAATTACGATTTAAGTAATTAATAGTTTCTATTCAATTATTTTTAAACCACTTGCAAATCCTTCAAATTCTAACACCATCATGGAAAGACAATCGCCATTTGCGTGTGAAGTCTTCAAGTTTATTTTAATATTTTATATTTTTATTTTAATCTTTAATTTGTTTTAATTATCTTTATAGTAAAACATCCACGAAACAAACGATCAGTCAGTAATTTATTCGAGAAACTCAATCTAAATATATCTAATTTATTTGATGAAATTTACTTGAATTTCATAACCGTTTATCGATCACAATTCTCAAATTGTTGAAAGGTTTTTACTAAATACTTCACTTTAGAATCACATTTTACTTGAATTCATATTCTATTCTATGGAACTCTATAAAAATTTGAAGAGACAGATCAACAATTGAAGATCTTAGGTATCGAAGAGTACTTGAAACTTACAGTATTGCGAACCATCGTTAATAAATCACCAATAAACCTAATTAAAACCTCTTCCATAGTTCCGTAGGTTACAAATCAATGGCGAAATAGAGCAACAAAGCAGAACTTCCTATCGCACGAATATTCTCGTATGATATCGATTTCTTGGGGACAATCGTGTATTTGTTGCACTTGCACTGAAACCCTCTGTTTCTCCCTGAAGAAGTAGACTGTAAGATGTCTAGGAAACATTTCATTGGCGCAAAGTGCAACAGCTCCACAGTTGTTCCCGAAGAACCAACATCACGACATCTTACCATCGTGAAAGTTTGAGATCTAAGATACAAGAATACTCATCATCGTCTTGACGTTTCCACGCACGAAGGCCATTTTATTCCCAATACGCTCGCATTCACAGTCATTTCTCTCTCTCTCTCTTTCTCTCTCTCTTTTTTTCTTTCTCGTTCGTCCACGTTTGTTCCGTGAAGCTCGATTAAATGCTGGTCTTGCCGTGAATACTCTGTTTGCCTCTTCGATGAATACGAAACGAACCGCTCGGTTAGGATGGCTCGAGACACGACGTGACTCAACCGACTCCTTTATAGAAGAGTCCTCCCTCGGAGGTAATGAACTTTGCTTAAAACGACCGCTCGTTCAGCGAAGCTCTGGCACAGACGCGCGGCACGTGCCCGTTCTTACTTCTGTCCTTTCTCATTCGTCATTTATCGTTGAATTCCGCGAGATACTTTCACCATCACCGGCTCGTTATTACGCGCTTTCCGCCTCGATTAGCTCATTTCGGCACGAATTACACGTTTCCTGGCACGCGAAGCTCACGATGTCCTGTGCACAGACGTTATTTTGCCGGTTCTGGTCGACATAGATAACCGATCGTGTCTATGGAGATAAACAGTGTCCAAAAATTTGTTGCAAAATTGTGGCATCGAAGCGGTCGTTTTGTGGTTATGGTTATATCGATATAAATATAGCGTATGAGCTTCAAGGAATAGATCTCTTGTATTTAATTTTGACCATTTTATATTATTATATTTTATATTATTTATTTTATATATAAAAATATTTTATATTTTATATATTGTTGCATACAGTATTATAAAAGAGTTTGCAATTGATGAACTTTTGCACTGAAAAAAACTTTATATTCATTCGTTGCTCTTATTTGATATAAATCCACTTTGTAAAATTATGTCTTTTTATATTTCTCAGTTGGTAAACCTTCTTTTATCTCCCGCTGTATATCGTTTCGATTGTTTTATATTTAATTCAGAGATGGGTGGTACAGTTTTGCATAGTTGAGATATTGACAAATGAATTACATTCCACTGTAATTAGATGGTTGGGAGGTTGACATTATATCGATCCTTTTACTGTTCGTTAAAATGTTGTATAAAGGCTATATGGCAGAAGTTGGAAAACAGTTGTCTTACGTATTTAATTATATCGTGCATAATTATTCATCTACTGGTAATACGTTGTGCGATAGATATTAAAACAGAGAAGATAGAATTATTCATGTAGCTTCACAATTATAAATGAACAACATTTAAAGTATTTAAAGAATTATTTAAATCTCGTCTTTCTTCGCGCCACATTTTTCATTTAACGACATTGGCCATTCTTGGAACCTTAAGTGTGTTAATTAATTACCTTTAATTAGTTACGATTAATTAATTACGATTTCACTCAGCTCGAGTCTATAACTGATTAATATTCCAATGGATCGGCGGATTAATTAATCGTCCCTGACAAATACCCTCGATGAAATTAAAAATTGCAACCTGCTTTGCGTCCATGTACCATTATTGTTATCTGTTACCGACCTATACCAGTCACGTGAATAATTATACAAAAATTATTCGGTCGCGTGACAATTATCTTTTTATTCGATGATCGAGGTGTTGCATCTTGCAACAATGTTACCTCAACCTTGGCAATTTCGTAAATTTCGATGTTTTTATCGAGATCCGATCGGTGTAATGGAAACAGCTGCGGAGTCCAAATCAAGAAGACTTCGTGATACAGCATTTTGAAATTCTTATAACAAGGTAGCGATATAAACTTGACAGTGTAAAACGGCTGTTCCTCTCTGTAAGTAAAATTGAAAAGCGATATAAGTACCGGTGTGATCCCGATGTTGTGTTACCCGAATTAAGATGTTAATATCATATAATATCTACCGAATATTGGGTAGTATTATATTTAAAATATTTGTATAATATTGCAGCAATATTGGGGAAACAATATTCATCGATCTGTAATTGGTTCTTTTATAGAGAACCCTAAAAGAGTATGTCAATGAAAAGATGCGACATAAAAATCATTCTGTTCTTATTCATATGGAAACGAAAAACGATGAAGATTGTCAAACGATTAGAATGTCTGTTTTTCCAAGTTATTTTTGCATTATTTGTTCACAATCCTTATAAATGGTCCAGAAACGTATTCAGGTCACGAACGAGCCTTACCGCTTTTAATGCTTGCTTCGTGTCGATATGTGACATAAAAAAACAATTCTTCATCTTCCTCTAGCGAACTATTTGAAAAATTAAAATGCAATTTATAAAGCTACATGGAATAATAAGCTATGGATTTAATTCTGCAATAATCACTATATACATATATATAGAATGATAATTTAGGTAACTAATAGTAAGAACAATTTCTTATTTATAACATTCTAATTAAAAAAGTAAAACTTTGCTGTGTGGTTTTAACTCAACAGCTAAAGGCTGTACTTCAAATCTTTATCGTAAATTACACTCTAATATCCCATAATGAAACGCTTACATGTTTCTGCTGGCAATTCCAGCGGACTGTAAAAATCGATAAAATGATGGTCATGTGTATCAGGTAAACGACAACGACTTGTTCGATGATCGATTGACCGCGCTCTCATTTCACCTGTCGGATTTGCGAATTCGATTTCCTTTATGGCTATCGTCTGGCCGTACGAATTCCCCATACACCGCAGAAAGTCAAAGTCACTTCGTCGCTGTATGTTCCGTTTTCCTTCGATTATCATCGTCATTGTGTCTGTCATTAAAAGCAAAAATTCATTTAGCTCTATAGAACGATGGTGGGCAAGACGTTAATTCCATGATATTATCGTCGATTTATCGAAATTGTTTCTTCCTTCGATTAAACTTCGTAAGGAGAAACTTTATCTCGTATTCGTAATTTGGCTTTACTCTTTAATTATTTTTTCTTTCTCCATTTCTTATCTTTGGCTACAGTTGTTTGTTTTCGAGGATTTTAGAGGGGTTCAAGCGAGCTGATAAATTCGAGTGATATGTGAAAAGGGTTGTTGAAATTAAAGGAAAAGGAAAGGAAATGCGATACTTTACGCTGACTTAGGAACAAGGGTGTTTCTTGTGTCTAATTTTCAACATTTGATTGATTCTATACTTTCACGATAATAGGTATGCGAAGATTATTATATAAACTACAGGGTGGGCAAAACGTTTCCATAAGTTGGCGTTTGCGGCAGTTAGAAGCGACAAGAAGTTGTTCGATATTGCTTCGATGGAAACGATGATACTTATCCATACTTTGTCGTATCGAAGATTAATGGCATCTTATAACACATATAAAACGGATTTCATCGCTTCGCTCGAAGTTGAAGATCGAATTCTAAGATACCGAAGATCAGGTGAATCGAACAGCCCTGCCTTCCTATATATCGCAACCTATACCGTTTCGTATAATTTGCATCGATGCGGAGACGCGTGGCCCACATAGTGGGTCCCGGCCAATTAATTGGACCGCGCCTTTTTCGGGCTAAGCGGAAAAAAGGAGAAGCAGGACGTCCACGAGGAAACGTAACAGGGGAATTCTGTCAATGGGCTGGGAGACCGGCTTCGCGCAAGGTGCACCGTGTTCGTTTCTCTTTCTCCTTCCTTCACCTTGTTCCTTCTACCCCCGTAAGTCCGTTGAAGCTGGTCATCGAAGGTTCTCTTCTTTAGGTTTTCTGGGGTGAAGACTGAAGACAGAGACAGAGATAGAGAGAGAAAGAGAAAGAGAGACCCTCCGGTGAACGGCGGTGTTCCATTGGACGACGGGCACGCGTACGCACCTGCCACGCATCTTTTTCAAGCCGCCTTTGTCGAGTCGGTCGATGAACAAACGCCATGCACGACGAGCCAAGAAAGTTCCGTCCCGTATAATGGGCCCTAAAAGAGTGACGGAAATGCGTCCCGGTGAACGGGGACAAAAGGGACGCTATACGGGCCGCGATTAGTCGCGTAAATTATTAATCGACCGCCGGGCTCATTCGGAACCCGCTAGGTTACCAAGGGTCCCGTTCGAGAGTGCACGCATAGCATGATGAACGTCTGTGTTAATGAATGGCCTGGCGAATTCTTTTTTTCTCCCCTTTGTTCTTCCCCTTTTCTTGTAACGTCGCTCACGCGCAGCTTTTATTAGATTTTCATTCAGATTCTTGGTATACGGATTTTGTGGCGATTCAGCGCAACGGGGTTTATGGGGTTTATTTGGATCGCCAGTCAATGGAGAATTGCACTCCCGAGAGGTTCGAGGCGCGAGGAAGTCGAACGTTGGAAGTTCTGCTGGCGTGTTAGGCTTTGTACAGAGCGTAAAGGTTTGACCAAGTTTGTTGCGGGTGTTCTCAGGTACGAACGATGTGGGTGTTCAGAAGAATGTTAGTTTAAGAAGATCAGATTATCTGTATTTACTGTTAAGAAGATTATCTGTATTTAATAAACAGTTGCTCCGGTGTTTTGAGATGTTTGAGTTGCTTGTATGTCGACGATGCGAATATTCCTCTAGGCAAGTTGAAGATTCAACTTTTAAGTCGTTTCAGTTTATATAGAGATCTGACGAAGAATGGCTTTGAACCTTTCTAGGCTATAGGTGACGTAAATTTTGGTGAAGTGAATACGTATTATCTGAGGCAAGTTGAAGATCCTCTTAAGTTATTTTAGTTTATATCGAGATTTGACGAAGAATGGCTTTGAATCTTTATTGGATGTGGGTGATGTGAATGTCGATGAAGCGAACATTGTCTTACAGAAGTTGAAGATTCTGTTGGATTGCTAGAGTTTGCGAGGTTCCACGAAGTTCCATATGGAATTTTTGAGATGCGAGAGATGTAGATATTAATCTATTGAAACATTAAAACTGTACTGCAATGGTAGTAGTAGTATTAGTAGCTAATAGAAATTGGATTTGATTACATAGGTCACAATATGTTAAAATTGTACTATTTTACGTAAAAACTGGATTCAACGTTTCGTGACTTTAAAGGGAACCCCTGAGGTTTTAAAAGGAATCTACGAAAGGCTCAGCTGGATCTATTTCACGTCCCTCGGTTTGATTTCTAACTTCTACGGTACCTTCCACGATTTCTTACCTGTTCGATGATTTAAAGCCGAAAACAGATCGAAATACAGGTGTTCCTCGAAGATATATAGAAAGGTGTTGCGTGAACGTCGCTGGCATAGAAGACATTTAAAAGATTTCTTCGTGTCTTAGAATCTTTATTCCCTGCCAAATAAGCAGGCAAAGTTGAAAGTTTCTTGTAACGAGTTCGAGAAATCCGAAGTATTTATCGTAAAATATCGAAATACCTCTAACCTTGGTATTTCAGTCGATAGGAAATAAAAAACGCGACGTTTCGTAATAATAATTTGTTAGAACGCTATTCCATTTTTCGATGTGTGGTTATTTCTTAGCGTTGAATTTCAATTAAACACTCACTCGGATATTTTTTATTATCGGTTAACTACATTAATGTTACGTAATTGGGAACTAAATATACTTTTACATTTTTATGCGTATTTTAGATTTTTCATTTCTCATCACTCGATCTACTTTTCATCGAAAGATGGAAATCACATTGTAGCATCTAGAAGATCTTCCCGAAGTTATATTTCTTCCCTTTGAAACGAGCACTGATCCCCTAGGATCACGCCTTTTGCAGCTATCTTTTGACAAAAGACGCTTCCTCGTTCGAAACTATTTAAGAATCCATTACTTTCAAGGAATTTCTATTTTCCATGCTCCTAACAACATCAAAATTAAATAAAATTCAATGAATACTTTATATCTCATAGTTGTATACAAACGTTCTAATCTTCTAAATAGTCTAAATAAGAAAATATCTTTATAAAAGAAAAAGCTAAAGACAGAATATGCTTTTTCCATCCTTGACCTTTGAATGGGAAAGGTTGGGACAGGTCTCGGACTCTTGCAGATATCTCGCACTTATTACTTTCTACGTTCAAATTCGCGTTCAAATTCCCAATCATTGTTTTATCAAACTATATCGAAGATACTATTTTTTTCCTTTATCGTTGTTCTTTATTTTATTACTATAAGATAAAATATTCAAAGCTGGTGGCAATAACGATCCGGCAACTTCCTCTGGGCAAGGGCTAATTTTTACTTTTAATCCATTTAACTTCCTTACTGTTTCTAAGATATAAAAAACTTCATTTTTTATTTCCACCTTCCACTTGTAATATCCGCAGATGTAAAATTTTACGATTACTTTGGCAAACTCGCGAACTCTACTCCATGCAAAATTTCGCATACTGTCCGGTCTGCTAATTTGCATGATCCACCAATCTACTGCTCTATGCCAACTCTTCCATAAGTTCTTCTCTAGACGCCGGCTAAAAGCCACGATTGAAGAGCCCTTGCCTTTTGGTAACGTCGTTAAATTCTTCTCGATTTCTTCGAGTAGGATAGGGCATCCTTTAAACCTACCGATGCAACCGTTCACCTTTCTGAAACTCGAAGAGGATTTTTTAACATGCACCTGTTCCTCCTAAGAGCATTTTTTTCGGGGGATGGAAGCCAGTCTCTATCTTCCATGGATCGAACATCTGCCCCGCGTAACAAGTCGGCAGAGAGAATCTAATTTGTGAATGCTGCAACCGTTCGTGTTAATAAATAATATCGAGGAGACGAGAGCTTATAAGCCGTTTATGGATTATTAAAAAATGCGCAAAGTATATGCATGGCGTTATGGAGGGTCATTCAGGAAACTGAAACGATCCACGAAGTTTCCTTTTCTTTTTCATCGGACGAGAGAGGGATAGAAAAATGGTAAGGTGAACGGCGTTGAATAGCTCGATGATTACAGGCCACTTCGTCAATGATATTACACTTATTATACCTCCTTATTAATCTAATGCTCCGTACGGTTATTGTTTCTGATGTACTTGGTTTTTTATGCACCGGCTGTGATCTTCCTTTTTCTTTTTTTTTCTTTCTGTCCAGTGTGATCTTTGGATGCTTATTCGTACTTTAAATATTGGATTTATAGTTACTTATAGTGGCCTGAAACTTTGAATAATTTATTTGTATTATATGTATTGGAATATTTATCAACTTTGTTAGTCACTTCGACAGCGATATTTTATAGTTTACGATTTTTATTATTTTGATGCATCGTGTGAAAATTGCCATAGTGATGTACCTACATTATCTATAATAAACTGCTTGCATTTAATTTCGTTTTATATTACGAGATCATCTTATCTTGCTCCGATAGAAAAATTCTAGCAAATTACACGTTTCAACCATTCGAACGAATCTTCTTTTTCTTCACGCGACTTTTCTAAATAAGCGAATTAAACTATCTTTGTAACTGCCTCTTAACACACCTATACGTAATAATAATCTACGATGAACGAATAATTTTTAATTCACCCGGAGTATCATCCACAGAGGAAAAAGGAATGATAAACGTAAAAGGAAATGTTTGCACGCAAGATACGTGCGAGTTGCACGCTGCACGCGCCACGTAAGATAACTGATGTTGTGTGGTTTTGCGGTTACAATGGATCAGGTGCATGCGGTTGAAACCGTTACAGATGCTAAAAATTCGGTCGCGCAGCAATAAACATTGCGATATTACAACATAATTAAAAAATAACCGGCCAACGATTTTCTCTCGAGCTAACAGTAGGTACCTGCTGCACGCCTTTTATCGAAACGTTTATTTTCACTCCTTCTTTGAGATCGCTTTCCAAACCAATCGATGGAAATGGAAAATTAAATGGCGAAGATAAAGTTTCGAATATGAAATTGACGCGACCGCTACTTTTTGCATTGCGTTATTCATTTATGAATCATTGTATGGGTTTATTCTTGTCGGGTGGACAATAGAAATCAAAGAATTGTGTGAAAAGTGTTTTAGTTTTCGATTACATCAACGAGAAGCAAATAATAATATTTTTAATTAATTTATTTTTTACATAGTAATGGTCTTTCGGGTTTCACGTTATATTACTTTCTTTAACCCTTACTTAAACTCTTTATTAAAACTTCTTTCTTCCTTTTTGCTTTTACAAGAGCTCCAAAATAGCGGCGCGTTGTATTCGAGGAACTTTTCGTTCACATGGCACACCTTTATTAAAACCTGTTTCTTTCGTTTCCCTTTTATAACAACTGCAAAATAATATTAGTATCATTAAGAAACTTCTTGTCCACGTGACGCATCTTTATTAAAATCTTGTCCTTTTCTTTTTGCCTTCTACGAGTGCTTCAAAAGAACGGTAATATTTTTTATTTTACAAACTTTATCTTCTTAACGTATCTTTATTACAGTCTTTTTTTTCTTTTATAGATGCTTCGAAATGACAGTAGCAATTTTTATTAAAGAAACCTTATCTTCATGATGCCTCTTTATTAAAATTTCCTCGCTTGTAACCGTTAAAAAGTCTTATTAAATAAAACCTATGTTCCTCGTTTAATCCTATATAATACATTTATCTTGGTATTTTTTAATAAAACCATACTTTTCTACTTTTTCCAAATATTTCCAGTTGGCCCAAATTACTTTGCTTTATTCTTTTCTTTCGCATAGACTCACATAGACTGAACATTTTCAATCTATCTATATTTATTTATTTATTATTTATTTATTTTACCTAATCCCCCAGCCTCTCTTTCTTGGACGAATTTCCGATTTTACGTTATATTACATCTCTCAGTTCTTTGGTTCTTAATGTCTACATTTGACTTTACACATTTCACAACACAATGCCTAAAACAATTTATCTATATTTACGAGGCCATAAAGAATCAGATTTAGCTCCAAGTTGAATGCTACTTTCGCTGCACCCTATAGCCCAATCGCAGTCGGTGACAAGCGGTTTATTTGAATAACGAGATAATGGGAGTCTTTGTCGCTACCAAAAAGCCGATTACGCTGTGATTGCCCTTTAACCAGCGACCCTGGCTTCGCGCCTTTCGCTCCAAGAACATCATACTCGCTCTTACTCGTGTTTTACATGCTCGAACACACGCGAATATTATTTTACGAATTTCTGATACGCGGATACGTGCTTCCAGAATTCAGAAGATTTTCAGTATCATTGTATACACAAGGATAAGTCCGTATCTCGAGAATAAAAATAGCTACAACAGTGCGGGTGCATTGAATTTGTAGCCACGGCGTTGTTCAAAGTTTTCCAAATAGATTCCTTAGAATATATTTCAAAAGCGTTGTTTTAAAGAATTTCAAGTAAGTACAACTGCAGATGGAAACTAAATCGTCCGCAATTTGTAGCGTGTTAAATACATCTTTACGTGTCTCGATATATGAAACAGGAGATGGCAAGGAGATGACAAGAGCTGCGAAATCTCGAATGAGTTAGCTGCACGCGCATTCGATGCTTTAGGTTGATGTTGAAACAGACCCAAAAGGATTTGAGTGTTCGGCCCTTGGTTGTCGAAAAATTAATCGAGGAATTGTAGCTCTTGGTGCAGCAATCTCGTGTGTTTCAAATGTTTTTATCCAGTCGAATATCGGCCATCGAACGAACGATTGCCACACACGGAATGGTAATAGCAGCGCATTATCGAGTATGAATCGACGAAAACGAGTCGGTTGTCCGTGGACAAAAGAAGAAAGCGACTCGCATCGCATCCAGACGCGAGTTTACGCGGGTTCTATTGTACGAACATTCGGATCTTGACTCTCGCGAGACAGGTGTTATTAGTATTGTCGATAACTATGGCACAGACAGAGGATATCGTCTCGAGCCGCTACGGTAACAGCTGAATGATGGTCGCGCGCGAGATGACGCCCGTATGCAGCTGCTGCTATTGCTTTTAATTGCTCCCTGTTCATTCTGGTGCCGGTGTTCTATTGCGATAAATCGATCGTGTCGTTGATCTTGTTTAAATACTCCGCGAGCTGTTCGTCCATGATCCTTCGTAACATTCATCATTCGAGTCGTTGAACGAATGGTTAGATGTTCTAACCGTTGATAACTAACCGTTTGGTTTTGCATAAGACGCGATGGCCAGGTTTATCAGTGACTAGACCGCAGACTTTTATGTCAACTTTCATAGACATAGAACAGAATTTAATAGAATTTTGTTTATTAAAAATTATAACAATTATACTGTGCTTTAGATACTTTGTATATTTTGTACGCATCGTGTGAATTTTGTGCATTTGTGCGTCTTTAAGTTAAAATATCAGCTTAGAGATCAACGATCTATCGAGCGATTTATTGATCGTGATTAATTGTTCCGTAATTATTAACGCGTTGCATATTTAATTCAGTGGTAACGTTTTAATAGATGTGATATTATTCTTTAGAAGAATAAGCGAGATATCGTAATTAGAATGAAAATTAAAACATCGAATCAAAATTTGTAAAAGGATGCGATATAAAAATAATAATATGGGATATTATTAATATTTATTTCCAGTCTGACTTTGTTGCAAATCGTTTAATTTTACTTTTCTCATAAACCAGACATTCGAACGTGTATACGTTACTTCCATGATCTTTTCTCTCGCTCGTCTAATAATCTTGCCTAACTGTTCACGCGTATTCGTGCGTCAGAGAATTGAATGATAATAGAATAATTACAATACAATGAGGTCAACTTCGTTCAGAGGTCCATGTCTTCGCTGGTTAAGACCTTTCGAGGGTTCTTCTTCGCGTAACGTGCACGAGCACGCTCTGAATTCTTTTCAACGACACATCGTGCAACTTCTTTTTCTAATCCAAATTGAATTAAATATGATAATGTGGTTTTTATAAAAGTAGGAGCGCGTGGAAAAATAGGTAACAAATAATACGAAGATCAAACATATTATTTTCAAGGCATTGACGATTTAGTTGATGAATTTATTGAAACACATATATATATACGTACTTTAAAAAATAAATTGAAAATACGATAAGGAAAGTAAAGTTGAAATATAAATGAAAATACAAACTGAAGATTTAAATACGTCTTTATCCAATAATAATAGTGAACATACGATGATCTTTATTCATATAGTATTAAAAAAATATACGTTGCAAATCATCTTCAACCAAACATTAATTCCACCCAGTCTTTAAACACTGCTACAAAAATTAACATAAAAATTCCGTTTCAAATTGTGGAATTAAATGCATTTAAAAAATGTAATTTATTATCATTTATGCAACATTGAGAGCACAAGCACTTCCACGTGCTTGCATTTCGCTAATCTACACTGCCGTTCAGAAGTATACGGATACTTGCTTTTTTAATGCAATTTAATCACAAAAAGACTCAAGGCGATATTATATCTTGTCAGCTTGTTATTAATTCGTATATTTTACTAATATTCGTGCATCGTTGGTATAAGCCGAGCAATGTGCCCATGTAGTTACGAGCGGAAGTGTACGAACGAGTTCATTAAGAGATTAACTTCGCAAAAGACGTGCCAGCCGTTTCGCGAATCGTTTCCGTATCGAAAAAATTGGAAGGGACAGGATAAAGATAATTTGTCGCGATACAGATTGCACGAGTCCGAGTCCAAACTTCATCCTGTTCACGGTAAACAGTTCGACAACCTGCGTGAACGCCAAAATCCCTCGAACCGCTTCGTGAATCGGCTGCAACTTCGACGGCTCAAGTCGATTCCGCTCTCGAGTTGCGGACCGTATCTCCGCTTCCTTGCTCGAGGTTACCACATTGCCGTCCCTTTCTCAGGATGTCGCGTGTTCTGCAGGCGACGTGCTCCGGGAATTCGGCTCGAAAACGTGTACATGCGACGCGAACTTTCTATGATAGAATTGGTCTAGGTGGAAATGAAGTTAGGCGAATACTTAATCGTTTTACCGCGCAGTGTGTGCGTACAGGATGGATCGTAAATCGTGGCACGAGTGAGGTAAATTGAGGGAAATTCCATGGCACGAATGAGGTAAATTGAGGGAAAGTCCATGGCACGAATGAGGTAAATTGAGGGAAATTCCGTGGCTCGAGATAAGGGGACAATTATTAGGAACGATGGAATTATTATCGAAGGATTGGTGGGTTGGTTTTTGGGAAACATTTGGAACGTTTTTAGGTACACACTTGACGAAAGATGGAATCGACGTATAATTAATTGGTAATTTTGTCATAAATTAGTACTATCGTTTCTTTATAGGAGTATATCGGTACATAATCTCCAAGGAATTGCACAGAATGTCTATCGTACTTGTTATAAATTCCTACTCCCTTATTTCTTCTGCCTTTTGTTCAATTTTATTTAATTTTTATAGTTTTATTATATCGGCATAGTCGTAACGACATTGGATTAATTGCATATAATAAATGCAGAAATAAGCTGATATCTTCAAGAATGTAATTCTACTTGTACAATATAAATAGGAGGATAACATTTATTTATTTTATTTTTCACGTTATCATGTTTTCCGAATAATTATTCAAACGGCATACGTAGAAAGAAGCAAATGTTCACATGGATTCCATTTCTTCAATTTATAAAGACACGAATTTGCGTAAATATTCGCGGCCTATCAATTTCCACTTTCAAAGTACATATCATCCTTATTTTCGTTTAATATCGTCACTCTTATCCGTCGAATCGCACGAACCACCACGTTTCTACGTCTACTATCTTTCATTCCATGAATGGAAAGTACCGTGCAGCCGCGCCGTTTCCTCGAGGGTCTCCTAATTGCCTGTCCGGCAGAAAGGGCGAATTTCGGGCCCTTTCTCGTCTGGCAGCCCGTCTGTCTTCCCGAAATAAGAAGCCCAGTAAAAGATTGTATATTCGGTCAATGCCTCTGTCAGATGTTCGCGCTGCTCTCCGCGGAAGAAGGGGCGGCAGGCTTCCAATGGATTGCAAGGGGTGTTCTATAAAACTGCAGTTCTCATCCCGCAATCGTACAAAACTGTACAAGAACTTAGTACGAGAATTCACGAGCAATTTTATTTGTTTATTAATGAAAGTCGAAAATCTGTTAAGAAATTGCGTATTAAGGGGTGCGAAGATGATTGGGAAAATTTGGAATTTCTGTAAGTTCGTGAAAAATTAATGGCAGAGTGTTGGAAGGAAGTTTTAGTTTTGATTACGAATTTCTTTTATCAGAGAATTTCGTTTCCTTTTTATTGGATAGAATCTTGTTTATTAGAGGACTGCTCTATCTACCTTTTTTTTTGTGGGAATTTTGTTAGCGAAGAGTATATTGTCTGTTCTTTATTAAGAGATTTTTTTTACCGAGAATGTTTATTAGATATTTCTTTGACGAAAGTTTGTACCGTGTAGGTACAACTACGTGCTTTGATAGGTGTAATTTTTTAATAGAAATATTAATCCAGGTATTCGGGGCGTGAGAGATTTCGTTTAAATTTTAAACGAGTAAAAATATTTGGAAATTTCATAGAAAAATATTTAATAAATTCTCAGTTATGGTAATTTCCCTAAAATGTAAATTTACACGAGATTACAAGAATTTTTGCCCACCGATGAAATAAATTTCACGGGTAATTGACACGCTCGACTCTGGTTTACCCTCGAAATTTTTCTTTACTTTTTCTCCGTTTTCGCCTACCTTCGAGCTTCGCGTTGATTTCCAGTTACACACAAGAGAAAATTTCGAAACAATCGGATAGACATAAACTTGCTCATAAACAAGAACACGTACATTATATGACCATAATAATAATCGACTCGTAATTAACCTAAACTCTGTTAGCTATACGTATAGCTATCTACATCTACCCTTAACATTCCATATATATACATATATAATCTGATAAAGTGAACGAGTAAAACCATGAAGTAGGAGGTTGACAACCGTTCGGGGATCCCTTCCATCCCTTCTTAGGGGCCATAGTAATCCGAGACGACAATACACTTCTAAAATGCCTGCGTCTTCTATATTTTCATGGGGGGTGCGCACGCGCCAGTCTCTCCGACTTCCTGCCATTCGCCGCTCGCTTCCGCTATTTCACATTATGCTATATGCACGCATCCCCGTCCGCCGACGGGGTTACCCCATAGGAAACGCATCTGCACACTCCTCCTTATCCACGGGGGCACGGTGGCGAGGTCGAGACTTGGCGCGAGACAGATGCTGAATCCTTGAATCCGTGCACCTTGGCCAACTCCATACGATTTTTATCGATCGTCAAGCAAATTTCATTTCGAAATTTTGTTTTACCATGACAAATTCGATGGTGTGTGTGTGTGTTCGGTTGTAATTCAGGTATATATCTACCTCGTAATTTTATTTATTTTATTATTATTATTATTTAAGTGTTATTTTATTTTCGTAAGAAGATTGCTTATTTGTTACTGTGGATTTTTACGAATTTTTATGTTCTTGCGAATGTAACTAGGCAAATGGAAATGAATACTCTACTTTGGATATTTTATATACTTTTTTGCATGTTATCAGCGTACGCTAATTGTGCGCGTTTTCGCACCTTCGAGTTTCCCATAAATGCATAAAAATGGGTGGTCTATTTGTTAGGAATAGTTTTGGCTATTTATTATAATATTTCGATAGACGAATTTTTAGCATTGTTAGTAAAGTTTTAATTTTGTTATTTGGCTAAATATAGAGGATTTGTTTGTTGTATAGAGGATTGAGGAAAGTCGAGTTTATTACGTATTAGTTTCAACGTGATTTCATTTATAAGTACAGTTTGATATTTCGCCTAGCAAAATGAACGTCCGATTGGGAAAATATTTTTCGATTATCATACTCGTATCTATGTATGAATTTCTCTGTTCCTTTGATCTTTCGAAATATTAATATCTTCTGTTAGTATCAGGTTCAATATATGAGCCGATATATTTTCCAAATGATATTTCTTTTACATTTCTCAGACTGATAGTAAAACCTCTCACGTAGTATCTTATTATTTTAACAGCTAACCCAAATACGTGGCTGGTCATGGTTCATGTTGCTCACAATCGTACAATGAGCTCTAGGACAATACGTTTTCTCCTAATCAGAATTGTTTAAACCAAACCCCTGTGAACCTTTCTTTATCTTACAAAAGCATTTGTCAGCAAAGACTTTAACGAAACGTTTACTTCGAAATCATCTTCATCTAAATCAACAAACCTATCTCCTATCTCTATCTCTTCGAGTTATCTCAATCTTTTGAAAAAATAGACACGAGAGACTGGTTCACATTGACGATTAGCGTTGAAACAGACAGAGTATACTCTGGAACCGCGTAAAATTGGCCTGGTCGTTTGAAAAACGCTGCACTAATTAAATATGCGCAACACAAGAGCAGATACTTTTGATATGATTCTAGTTAGATATGATTCTTGAAGACATTTCCACGCAATTACGCTTGAGAATTTGGAGCACAGTGCACGCGTAATATGGAACAGTGTAGGGTAATCAGAAGTTGCACAATGGTAACGAAGGAAATCTAACGGTGAAATATAAAGTGCTTTTTTTTATTACGTTAGATAAATTTTTAGATCGTTGTACGATCGAGACAAAATTATTTTTCCTTGAGAGTCTTGAGATTATGTTTAAATGATCTTTTTATTATTAATGGATTCAGGCATGGACGATTAACATGAACTTAAAACATTCGTCTTAGAAACTTGGTTCATCAAAAGTGACTGTTGATTACTTTCTTTAACTTTCTGTAAATAATTTTCTCGAGACGCGACAAGAATAGAAACATTCGCGTCAGCCACGTTATTTAGATAACTTCGTAGTATCATATTGACGCATTAAACAAATGTTTAAGAACAGTTACCAGTTTGAAGACATTGTACGGACTATTTTATCGAAATACACAAAAATAAAAATGCAACGGTTGCGTTAGCTGCATTTCCTAGATAAATAATTGCGTGGACGCACCCTGTGCGTCAACAGTAGCGAAAGTGTTAAACATCTAAATATATAAGCAACAGCTGTCTATTTAAAAAGTTTCTACATATCATTTTACGAATATGCACAAAAATAAAGATGGAATAATTGCGACCACTGCATTTTCCGCATAATTGTACGGACGCATCATGCGCGTTATCAGCAGCGAAAAAATGAAACATTTAAATATTCAACAACAGTTAGCTGTTTAAAAAGTTTCAGCGAATAATTTGACCAAAACACAACAAATATAAAAATGCGATAATAATTTTGTCAGCTGTATTTTTAACAGAATTACTCGACCACCTAAATATATTTGAATTCCAGCAGCGAATGTGTTAAGCAAATATTTAACCATTTAACCTATTTAAATCATCGCAGAAATTATGCAAATGGCTGGTAAAATCCGAAATGCTTCTTAACATCCACTTTAAGCAAATTTTACGTGCGCAAATGTATAACTATCCATTTAGCCTCGATTCCACCGTTCAGAATCGGAAGGAAGCTGGTAGGATGGGCGAAAAGAGGCGCTTAAACGAAGCAAGGTGGCTCGTTGTCTGTAATTTCGGAGTTTTTCAACGAGCATTGGTCTCGTAAATCAATGGGCTCCGGTCCTCGAGGAAACGGAGACACGGCTCGGTTGTTTACTCGCGCGCGAGTAGCGCGTCTGCTCGAGCCGCGGCGTTTACTCGCGAAGCGTTTTATCGTACCGCGACGATTAAACGTTGGAAAAGATAATGGAAACTTCTGTTCCCTCGAATCGTTCCCGGGTAGCAGACAATTCACGAATTGAATAGAAAAATTGGGAAATTTTTCAAAGGAAAATTCCTACCATTTGAATTGTTCGAAAGGAGAGACGCGAAGAAGAGCTTTTTGGAGAAAAATCTGGGCCAAGAATTTATTTTAATTTGACAATTTCGTGATGTATAGAGAATAGGAGGATGTAGCATTTGAGTTCTAAATGTAGAGATTTAATTGCTTCGAGAATTCTTTTTTTTTTCTTTTTCTTATCTATGTACAATAAATATTTGCAAAGAATACTCTTTTATTGAAATCTGTTCGCGCGATTGAATTCAATAGCACGAAACGGTTTCATCGAGAAGATATCGAATCGGGAAGCAAAGATAACGTTGCCACTTGAATAATGTATATTTTAATGGAATAACAGCTTCCTTGCGAACAACGAATAAATTTCATTCGCCCGACTATTCATACAGTAAAACAGTTATACAAGCTTCTACCTATAACAATTGATACTCGTTTAAACTCCTGCGTATTCATAAATAGTTTCTATTTGAACAGCTCCTTCGATGAACTTTGCCAAATTAAATTTACGAAACGAAGCTTCATTAATGTGAAATACATTAACAGGCAAAAGTCTGGAATTACTGCACGTTTTAAAATTCTACGATTTAAACAGCAGAGAAACGCGTCGAATATTTATGAAACGAGATGAAACTACTATTAATATCTGTGTAGCGTTAACTTGAAAATAACGATAAGATAACAATTTAGAGAGTAATTGGAAATTTTTGGTTGGTAAATGTATCTCAACGATCAATGAAAAATTATCATGATGGTAAAATTTCGAAGAGCGGCGGTCGCATGGACCCGAGACATTGCGAGTTGTTGGATTTTGGTTTCGTTTTCATTTAAATTCACGATGCAGGATGTCGTGCATCTTTAGATGCATCCTGTGCGTTTCACGCACAACCGTGCCCACCGACATACGGAGGAACAATGGCAAGCATAATTCAAACGGTAGTTCCCTATCGAAGCAAAAACAAAAAAAGAACGAACGACCCTTTCGCAATCAACGTTCACTTATCCATAGACGTTCCTTTAAGTGTTACTTGACAGCTTTTCCCACGTAAACTAGGAAATCGTAGGCCTCTCCTTAGCCAACCAGTTGCCTCTCTGAATTTTCGTCCGTCTCGTAATCGAATAAAGCATAGTGATGAAAATGAGTTATGCAAATAAAATCAAAATTAGAATTCATAGTGTATAAGAAACTAGAAACTCGACATTTCTATTAAAAAGATGAAATTAAGAAATGGTAGGATATCAGGAACGGAGAAAACAGTCTTTCAGAAAAATCTAGTGTGGCACGAAACTTTATAAAAAATATGCAATTTGGAAGGAGAAATTATTATGCAAATATATTAAAGTCGACGTATAGTCTAACTTGGATAATTCTGGAAGCTTTCATAACGCGTTGCAGCATCTTAAACCTACTCCTTCTATTTAACTATCATTCAGTTTTGCAAACAATTTATGTACTTTAAGTGATCACTAATGACTTTATTGTTAACGAAACTGCATTAAAATAATCTTATAGTCGAATAAATAAATAAATATGTAAGTAAAAATTTGCGAATAATTACAATACGCCTAATAACTGTAACAATCTTTTAAAATGAAGATATTTAATCTTTAGTTTCGAACTACGTTTAAGCCTAAATTGTCTATTTATAGTTTGATTTACATCCCAATCTCCGTACATCATCGTGTTTTGCTTATTCAAGCTTTCTAGTAAAAAAGAAAAAAAAAGAAAGAAAAGAAAGAGGAAGAGAACGAAAGATGAAAATTCATGAGTGAATTACTGTTGGATCGCATACAGTTACACGCGTGGGTTAATAGGCACGCGTGCGCTCGTGCATTCACGTGCATAAAACAATGCTTCGTTTCGTATGTGCGTGCACGCGTACGCTGGAAATACAATAATGGCCGGCCTCGGGAAAACAGCTGGTTCGAACGAATTACCAGCCACTATACAGCGATTTTATGTAATTATTCCGTAATTTCTTCGCTCAGATATTACCTCGTAAGCAGCCACGGTATTCTAATTAATAATTAGACTCTGGCGATTAACGACCCTATCGTTGCGACGAGTTTCAAGTAGGCAACAACTTTACTCATCGAGAGGATATAAGGGTTTTAATTGACTCACGCCAACATATTTTATAACTCAGGCTGTAAAATATCTTTTTATCCCACTACTATTTCAATTAGATTCATTTGATAAGTGTGCAGTATAATTTAAAGTACATTGGAAAGTGAGAGTCTTAATAGTGAGGTCTTTAGGGTCGAAGATATTTTGCGATTCGTAGGATGCTTTATTATTTAGTGTTCAGAATTGAGTGAAAGTTATTATTTATGTATAAGGATTTAAATATAAGTATAGTAATCGTATAGATTTATCTTCATCTTGTTTCGGTGTTAAATGGATGATCTATCAATTTAACGATTGTTGTGATGTATTTACCATGTGCTTCTTTTTGTTATTTCTAAATTAATCTATTCTCGACGATGCTAATATTTTTAAACATGAAAAAAGGTTCGCGACGAGGAAATAAAATCAGCAAAGTTTCGAAAATTGTTTATCAAAGCTCGAAGTCATCGTTCAAGTGGCACAGAACCACAAACGATATGCTTCTATCGTCGTATCGTGTACATAATAAATAATAGTAGTAAGCAATCGGTGTTAGAACGTAATCCGTAGCAATTATAATATCCGGGCTGTCGAATGAAAGTAAAAATTCCATTCATTTTCACTTGTATTTTCGACCTCGAGGAAATGATGGAAAATGTTCGCGAAACAAGTGAATATATATTAAGAAATGAATTGTTTCCAATTTTTGTGCAAGATGGAAGTTGTAGAACGGAAAGAACTCGTTCCTTCGCCTGTTAAAAATAAGGAGAATAGATGGTGCAAGTGTTGGTGTAGGAGTGCGAAGAATCAGAGCGTTCAGGACAGGAAGTCGATCCCGCTGGACGGCGATCAAACGATCGAAAGTAAGTTCGACGTGGACCGGACAAACGGTTTCCGTTAGTTGGCGTACGATCGTTACGCAAGAGGAGCACCGGTCCGGATGAAAAGGATGTGCGAAAGGAAGCCGCAGCTACGCTGCCGTGAGCATATTTCCCATTCTCCGAGAACCTGACTCTGACCCGCTTCCTATTCCTTTTGCTTCTGTTTCGCCGTTGTTTTGCAATGAACACTCGATTACGTAACCAACGATGTCTATTTACTATTAAAAGAAAAAAAAACTACTGTTCAATTTACATTTACATTTTCGTTGTTCTATTTATGAAAAAAGGGAATATTTCTTGTTCCCTTTTCTTTATGCTTCTATAAACTGGATTCTCAAACATGGTCGAACAAATATTATTAACTGTACAGTGAAATATTGTAAGTGTCAACGGTGTTCGTCAGAAACGCGGTTCCGTCAAATTTATTTTCTCCTTTAATATTATTTCTTCCATCTTGTTGCGGCGGATGAATTTGTGGCAGAAATCCGTTTGTTAAAAATTGGATATTAATTGTATACTTTTATAATGAGTCACGGTCGAGTGCATAATGGAATATAAATATTCGATCTTGCCCGCTTAACCTACTTTTACTTTTTCACCATCCTTGAGGCTGGAAGGGATGCGGGTAGGGTTTAAGGATCAGTAGACATCTTCCAAAGCTGACATGAAATCGAATAGGGTGAAAATGGTTGTCGCGCGTTGATAGCCATAGCGAGAAGGGGCTGATCTGCCATCCCTCGCTAATGAGATTCTAAAAATGCCTTCGTCGATAAACGTTGCCCTCCACGACCTCGTAAAACGTTCCCCCTTTGAATTTTTCGTTTAACCTGTTGCTGTGAACATTAGCCGTGTAAATAAATTGTACTGGCGTGTACCAGTGATCGTCGTAAAATCGTGTAGTTACGTATTTACGCGACGTTCACATGGATTAGCAATATATTAACAAGCGACATCTGTAATTAACGAATGGTAGCCAGTCCATATTTTAGGTTTCGACGTTGGTTAACCGAAAATACGTTAAATGAAACTTTTAGAAGACTCGTTTTTGTGAAAATTCGCATTGGTCGAAGAACTTCTAAGGAATAGATTTCCCGATCGAAGCTCTCGCTCGCGTTATTTTTATCGTCTGGTTATGGCGCTGGTATTGTAATTCAATTTGCCGATAAATCAGAAACTTAAAAAGACAAGCAAAACGCGCCACGGAAATCAACGGGGGATGCAGTAAACGAGGACGAAATTACGTCAGCGGCACACAGGGTAAATAAAATGGTGCGGTATGGAGAAAGTTATCGTGCAGGCTGCACGCAGGAAACCGCATTGCAGTCCTGCGAGGCTCTGCATCCTTCCAGCAGCAGGAAACTCAATTTACGAGCCACTGAGTGGCTGCATCGGTACGCCATCTTGGAGCTCACAGCTTTTCGAGCTAACGGGAAACGACGTTAAGGGCACGGAAGTTAGATTGAACAGACAATGTAGCAGATCGCAGGAGAGCAAGGATCGATCAGCAATTGTCTACTCGAAAATCGATACGTCGGCGCCTTCGTCGTTGCGCTCCGCACGCGCCAAAGCCGAAGAAACGTGGCTCAAGGGTGACATGCACGAACGACAGCGACGGTTATCGATATGGAACTTGATACTGCACAAGCTCATGGAAATATTCGAATACTTGTACATGGTACAAGATGCTTTCTGAATATAGTAAATCAAGGCACAGATATTTTCGTTATGATCGGTGTACAGCCCGCATCGACGTCATCCGGACGACAACCAAGGCTTGCATCAAAATTGGATGATTTACATTTTTTGAAATTCTTACGAAAGGTAACTCTGTTATAAGGGTACCTGTATAAGCTTCTTGTGATTTCGTGTCCATTGAGATCAGCTGAGAACTCGATACATATCTACGTATATGCAATTTACGTGGAACGTTAATGGTACGACAGAAGGGCAGAGAAAATGTCTATATATTGTGCTCGTAATTTAGTTTAATAGGATGAAATTGAAATACGAAATTGAATCATCTAAGGACTTGAACTGAAATATTTTCGACGCTATTAATTATGTCGAAAAATGTGTCGGGCAAAAGTTGAATGGCTTTAAGGGCGACGTGTTCTGATGTTATTAGCTTTTTTGTAAATGGTTGCGCAAGGGGCATGTGAAGGTCAATTTTGTTTTTTTTTTTTTTTGTGGAATCATATATTTTTTAGTACATTAGTCGATGCAACTAAAGATTCTCTACATGGAATCGTTAACCTTCTTACGTCGAAAAGCGATTAGTGTGATAGATACTTTAACTTTTATTTTGTAAAACTTATGGTACGAAAGACACAAGACACTACTTTTGTATTTGTTTCCTTCGTCTTTCGTACGATAAGTTTTACAAAATAAAAGTTGAATAAAATACACTGATAATTATCTTTGGAATTATCGGTGCAGGTGAAAGTTTTGCTCGTTTGTCGGTCAATTTTTTGTGTTTCTTAACGTCATCATCATTACTCTGTCATGGGACCAGAAATGGATCTCGAATCCCATGGAAACACGATATTTCTACCGTTGTCTGTACTTTGATCCTGTAACTCGAAATGGCAAACCAAAACAAGCCTCGACCGTCACGGCGAACAGCTCGTGTGCTCATTGCCTCGCCGATTCGAGACAAGTGCGAATCGTGTTAATTTAATTATAAGAAGAGATACCAAAGGTCGCTATTTTCTCCCATTTCTAAAGAAATGTTACGTTTGAATAGCGTTATTGTTCTTTAAATAACAAGTTAAGCATTCGAAAACGATAGAAAATCGCAATATTTTATTCTTATAAATTTCTATATTTATTCCAGTACTTGCAAGTTCTTATCTACAGAATACTACAAGTATCCTGTATTTAAATAACAATTAGTTCAATCGAGGATATAAATTTTTGTTAGTAAAGAAACTTTAATTAAGAAGGAACGAAGAATAAACCGAGGAATAATTAAAAAAAAATTACGCCCAGAATGGTGGAATTTAAATAGTAAAAGATACAGGCGCCAAAAACGGAAAAGCTCGTTTCTTAATCTTAATAAGAAACCTTACATAATTAACCCTCTTCAACTCTTCAATCATCAGGCCACGATAAAAATCGATCATCGATAAAACACATATGGCAAAAAGTTTTACGTAAGCAGAGAAGAAAATAAATTAATTTCCTCGTTAAGAGAGGAATAATAAAAAGCATTGATCTCATTATTTGGCCACGAGTTTAATCAGGAACAATTTGGCGAACACGTATACGGCTGCACTCGGTGGAACTCGCGTCCTGTTTTTCCGAGGGACTCTAAATTCTACTTACGATATCTCGGTGCACACTCTTCCTGTACGAGCTGCATTATTCATGATCGCAAACGCTGCCATTTGGACCGTTTTCAACGCAGAATACCGACCATGCTTCACCCATGATGCTCCTACAACTCTATTTACATATTTCCGTATCACTGGGGCGGATCATAAGTTTCACGTATCACAGCATCACCGTGCTCCAATTTTCTCTTCCAGAGCTCGCAATGGATGGTCGAAACGTGAATAACTAAATCGAATAATTGTATCGAACTCATTCAACGGCCGCGAGTCGCTGGGAAATCTGCGATCTACGACCCCTTATGAATCATTCTTAACGCAAAATCGTGAATCTGGCACTAGCTGCGTCGTCGGGAAGTCTCGTTCTACTTTATTAATGCGATCGCATTTATAAAGCCAGCGGATGTTACTGGGAAGTTTAAGAGAAGCGACCTTATTACGAAATTTGTATATTCCATTTTTCTTTTCGACGATGGAATGTTTATTTAATGATCGATTATTTAATTCGCTAGTGTTATTTATAAATTATAGAAGTATTCATCGGCTGATGCGTATTTTAAGATGGAACATCGACGTTTTAGAAATTAAATCAGATATTAGTTAATGGTGGAAGCCTGTGCTAATGATGGCACAGCTGAACATTGATCGCTAGCGTAGAAATATAGCAGATCTACTGAGTGGGTGTTGTCGCGTGGTCGTTTCAAGTAGCTCATTATTAATTAATGGTTCTACAAGTTCAATCGTTAGATACTATATTTTGGTGGATAAAATGTTGAGAGTAACCTGGTAAAAATATTTATTAATACAAAAACATCTATTTTTAAAGTTAACATATAGCAAAGTTTTACGCGCGTTATCGATAAATAGCTACGATAATAAAATGAAGGAACGATTTTATTTTAGAGATTACGATACATATTTTCATTGAAAAGTCATCAAGCGTAAAGAAGTAATAATCATTGACAAAAATGACCGAAGATCAATAGGATCTTCTTAACACGCCAAATTTAATGTCCGGAAGTCACAGCCAGAGTGTATCCATTTTGTTTAAAAAAGAATAACATTTTACGTGTTTCCCGCGTCATATCTTTCACTCTTTCTAATGGTAGATTTTCCTCGTTCTAAATCACCCAGCTTTCAACGTAATATCGAATAGAAATGATATCAAATCCATATCTTGTCGATATTGTAACATAACTTCTTTTTTGCAGCTTTGATTTTCTCTCACTTGAACTGTGGAAAGCGTGACTTAATACGTTCAATGATACATACGTAATACATACAAGTAAGATTTAATACACACTGACTCTGGCTAAGGTCCAGATACGCGCGTAATTTCCATTTTCAAATTTCCGGGAGACGTCTCGCAGACAGCGCGAGCACCAACTCGCGCGAGTCATCGACTCGCGAAAAAAATCCATACCGGAGCGGTGTCGGCCCGTCTGAGCCGAAAGCGATGGTCGGGTGTCCGGCTCGAAAATGCTCTTCCTCTCGGTCTGTCCGTGCGGGGTAGAAGCACACACAGCCGCAGAGAGGAAAAAAGTAATCGCGTCTAGCAGGATCAATGCTCGTGCAGTCGGCGACCAGTTCGAATTTCCAACCCCGCGCCTCTCGGATCGAAAAGGCAGCGAGCGAGTAGTCCACCCCTGCTTCCCCGCGTTGGCGCACGGGGTGGCCCGGTGTGTCGTGGCCAGGTAAGGGGCAGCTGTCCACCAGGTGCCACTCTCCCCACCAAACGTAGACGCTGTCGACGTTAGCACGGTGGGGATAACGCGGCTGCGATTGGTCGGTGGCTCGCGC
>NT_176570.1:1553526-1561881 GCF_000188095.3 Bombus impatiens
ACTCTGGCGCTCGGTCGACGAGCAGTCAGTCGTCCCTGGCCGCTCGAGGGGCACGCAAGTGTTTGATAATTCGCGTTTTGCTTGCGTTTCTCGTCTTCGTGTCACGCGGTTGTCGAATCCTTCAACCTTTGACACGAAAACATTCGCCTCTCTCTCTCTTTCTTCTTTCTCCTCGCGTCACGCGTATATTTACATACATATATGTACATACATGTACTCAGTGCGTGTCGAGAGAAATTCAAGTCTCTTATCGTTCTTCTAATATTCGTATATACCGATCTCTACGTATATTCATCTTCCTTATACGTATATACTGTTTACACGGTCATACTGTTCTATTAATTGGACAGAGTCCGCGACCATAATCACAGTGTGCTCTATGTGCGATCAGTGAGAATCAGCCGGTGTTCGTTCGGCCCCCGCGCGATTCCATCCACCTTGATCTCGTCATCGTCGTCGTCATCGTCGTCGTCATCGTCGTCGTCGTCTCTATCGGCGCTCCCTACCCCCGGGATCTCACGGTTGCTCTCGTCACCTCGAGAGCACCACGGCTACATTTATGGGGGCGTCGTGCGCGGTCAAGGGCAGTAAGAGCCACCCCTGTCACTGCTGCAGCCACCTCGCCAGTCCCGGCGCGAGCGTGCAACAGCAGCAGCATCACCACCACCGCCATCACCACCATCATCACGAGACGCACCACGCGCACCACCAGCACCATCATCACCACCACCCCGCCGGGAAGCAACCCTCCGCCGAGCTGCAGCCGCAGAACAACAACGGGGACTGCAACATACTGGCACCGCTGCGCAGCAAGATGAAGGTGTTGAAGAAACTGAAACGCAAAATGGGCCTAGGTGAGCCACACCCTCACTTTTCCTTTATTCCACGCGTTATTTATTTATTTATTTTCTATTTCTATCTTTTCCTTCGTCAAAAGTTTTCGTCGTCGTCTGTTGCTTCGGTGGCGTTTGCTCGTTCGGAGCATTCGGCAATAACGAGCGAACACTCTTCGCGATTGTGCGGTTGCTAGGCGCTATATATACGTGACACCACGTCGAGTTGCGGGGTGTTTGAAATTTCGACGATTTCGAGTCCGATGTCTATCGCATCTTCGTCGAACGAAATATTGCGAGAGATTATCGAGATCGTGGATTTTTTAGGGGGTTTGATAGGTCGACGAATTTTTGGAGGATCCTTTTCAGATTTTGTTTTTAAGTTCAATGTAGTTCGAAAACCTGAATTTTCTGTTACGTTATCTATGATGTGTTGCAATTGGTAGGCCGTATGACGAGATTATTAATTATGAAATCTAAAGGATATCTATATGTGGTATATCAGCGAGTAGTAACAAAAGGTCAATAAACCTGGTTGCTGCAACTTGTTCGTAAATTTTCTCTCGCACTTTGAATTTTCGCAGCTGGCTTCTTTGCATCAGTGAATTCTTCGAAAACTTTTCCAAGGAATTATAGTTATACAATTATTTAACGTAATATCATATAGAACACAGAATATCTATTTTTCTCTTTGAAGAAAGGACAACTTTGTGCTTCTGTTGCCTTCTGTCTATCTCTTGGTTTCGAAACACATGCAAATTTCTCATTGTCCATGGATGTTCCAAATTTTGGGAAACTTTTCTAAAGAAACTGACAACTTTGCATTAGAATAACAGAGCAACCTTAGAAGACCATAGCGCAGTAAAATTTAATTTCCTTAACCATTTCTCTTTACAACTACCTCCCCAGCTTCCAACTTTTCCAAAAATTTTCACGTTCTAGTCGAATCCTGAACATTTTTCAGTCCCCGACTTCTGTAACGTACAACTTAGTAAACATATAATTGTAAAACGTGTTACTTTATGTACATCTCCCAATAATTTTATATTTACGCAACTTTTACTCGCTGTTTCTTTGTGTGCGCCTCGGCCCTGTTTCGACATGCTCGATAATCATTCGCGAATTCTGCAAACTTACCCTCTTTGCTTACTCTGCTTACCTACGTCTCGTCAACTCTTCGAAATGTACAGAAAATCGCTTTGGTGGCTCCCTCGAAGATAGCCGTGTTGACCCATTACACGGTGAAAATATGCTCACTCGAGACCCATACATCACCCTGCCTGTAAGCAACGTTGACATAACTCGCACACCCGTATTCGTCTCGTGAAATTAAGCTGCTGGTAATTTCCTTATGGAACCGGTCCCGGCTCGTTCGCCTGGACAAGGGGTGGCCAGCGCTTTTGTCACACGGAACAGGAGCACATTGACGTTGTAACAGTACCTACGTCGTGGCTCTCACGCGTCTAAAGTAGCGTACATACAAAGCTGTGCTGCAGTCGCTGGAAATACCGTACACCGATCGTCTATTGACATCGAGTTGTTTCTCGCTGACTAACAAGCAAAGATCTTGAGGTGTGATTTTTCGAGAAATTGTTGCACGATGGCGAAGCTTGAGATATCGAAGCTAACAAACTATTGCAGTGTAGCATATCGAGCACGTTAGAAAATTAATTCCGTTAATTCCCATAGATTCGCAAATTAATTGGTATTTTTTAAATACACGCGATAAGGGAAAATGTGTAAAATATCGATAGCATGTAGCTATTCGTTGTAACAGCGAATGCAATTTTTACCTGTTTTCGTAGCAATACGAATTTGCATAAATAGCCGCGGTTTAACGATTGCTGTGAACATTGACACATTTTACTACCTCGTTATATCGTGGATTATCGTAGGATGGCAATAGTAGATACTGTTCTATGACGAGGTTAATGGTTATATTGAAACTACCAAATTCATCGAAACGAGTTTTCTCGATCTTTTATCTTGGTAGATGTTTTAACGATGTTTTAGTATTCATTCTTATTGAAATAGAAATAATTACGATGTATCTACTAATTCTTATTATATGTCATAGCACCCTTTATCTTGCTTTTTTTCCTTCTCGATTCCACAGAAGCTTCAAGGTAGAATATCTTTGGGATTTTTTATTAATCATCGGCTAATATGAATTTATGCTTGTCTACGTCTACGTTATGTCTTTTTAGGTGATTCATCGTACCCTTGGAATATCTGCTTCCTTAATTCGTGAAATTTCGTTTTATAATACGATACTTAGAATCGGATAAAAACTGATTTTAAGTGAATGTTCGAATAAACTTTCCTGGTAAGGAATTTCGATAGAGAATGATTTATAGAGGTATTTTAGAAATAACTTTATTGAAGAAACATCTTAATAAAATAACCGTGACCTGGTTCCGAGTGTATCGCAAGTTCAGTTAGTCGGAGCATCTCGAAGGAAACACGATCTCCAGATAAAATGTAACTTTCCGTTTGACACAGATTAAAACCACTTTCGCGAAGTCCTTTGTCGACGTTCTTGTCATATTTCAAATAAATTTTCCACCATATTTCGCGACCTTCGGTCTCTGTTCTATTCTTTTCAATTTCTTTAACAAATTAAAATTAATTAAGAAAATAAACCTAGCGTGCGGTAGCTTTTAGTTTTAATATTTCTCAGAATTGTGGCATTTATCAGTTCTAATATTCTGCGTGGAAAATTAATTGAAAATTATTCTATAAATGGTAAATGGCAATTTCAATCACGCCAAGAATCTAATGTAAAAATTGAAATAGTTTTCACCTGGATATAGTACAAAAATAGAATATTTAATTAAGTATCATAGGTGATCCAAATAAAATGCTAAAGCAATGCTTAATAAGCGTACTCTATCTCTCAGGACAAATGAATAATTTAACTCGGCCCTTGATGATGATGCCTCGGAAGGTCGTTAGAAGGCTGCAGGGCTCCGAGGAACCTTTCCTACAGGATCGTTAGCGCTCCCGCTGCTTCCTTTATTTTTAATCGCTGTTTTCCCACGTAGCGTCGAAGTGAAAGGTTCCTCGAGATAAAATAAAAACGCCTGTGACGCAGCGGCGTGCCGCCAACTACGCGTTTACTTACTATTAGATTAGCCCTGTCACGATTCTTCAGTCATTTTCATTTACTTGTACACACTTGTGACTGTACGATTTCTACGATCGTGTTTGACAATATTCTAAACTTTACAAAATTTATCCGGTGCTCGATCTGTTTCGTTATATCATTTTATCGAGCCCAGTAAATGAATAAAATGATCGTATTAAATAAATCAAACGACTCTTGAAACCTGGAACGATAAAAGATTTAAATCTCGATATACAGGAAAAGTATTTGTACGTCGTTATACTTGTCACAGCGTTTAGATATTAATCAAGTTCAAGTATATTAAGTTTCATATCAGTCGACTGTACGTTCGTACGACTAGAAAAATTTAACACTAAAAGTTTGATAGTTTAAAAACGAAACGTGGAACCTGACAAGAGAACGCTTTCATTGAAAAATAATAACGTGTACAGATAATATTTGTAGCCACTGTACATAACCTAATTTCACTATATGCAGATGGTTAATAAATCGTGACCAAGTTCGATATCCTCGGCCACAGTTTCATCTGATATCCTTTAACCGCGAGACTGTAATAGAAAATCGAAGTCGGTCATCTGATGCAAGCTTTATAACAGGAATACGAGTCTTCTATTCTCATCCTTCCACTTTCCCTTTCCTAATTTCGAGTTCAGCTCAGGGACACGTCGTGATCGCGCATTCAATGATATCGAAAGGGGAAGAACATCAGGATATCGTCACCGAGGAGCATTGAATAGAGCGAATCGAATATTCTTAGCAACTTGCACGATCCACTTTCGCCTCTCGAGGACGTTAAAGATTGTCGGTTATTCCCGGAAAATCCGATAACCTATATGCTAGCTCGCTGGAAATGTTCTATCCGCTAATGAGACGAAGGATGAATGTTTTATTAATATCATCATCTGCCTGGATATCGAATGTGTTTCGCTCCTCTTTTTCTTCTTGGAGAAAAAGTCGATGGTCAGGTTTTGGACTTTTTGTCGACAACAGGTAGCATTCGTTTTCTTCCGTTTGGAAGTCGTTTTATATTTTATCAATAATCACGTGAACGAAAATGTTACGTATTATTAATTCTTCCGGAGGATTCGAATTTATGGATACATTTTTTTCTTCCGGTCAGATTAGATGCAATTCGATGTGACTGTATTATAAACATTGTACTATCTCTGCATTCGTTTCTTCAATGCATATTTAATTACATACATTTCTTTTCAAAAAATTCATCAGGACGATAATTGTACACGCACACTCTCAAAATTCTCAGGATATGTTTCGTCTTCAATAAACTCAACATCTTCTGTGTAGATTATGAACTTTAAATTGTACGTATTTTTAGAAAAATTGCTCGTCGGGTTAAATGGTCTTTTAACCTTCTCCACTTTTAAAGAAAGTATAAGAAGAAAATATAATTCATGTTAATAATTTTTCAAATTTCTCCAGGGAGTTCTTCTTCGAAAATACGAAATAACCGCCGTAAAGTCGCCAACCAAAATTCTATAGTAGATAACAAACTGCTTAGAAATCTGCTGCTTCTCTGTACGAAGCGCACCCCAGGGACAGAAGTTCCTCAACAACCCCAATATTAATATTCCATTACGGTGGTTCTCCTTCCGTTGGAGCAGAAGCAGGACTGCTACGACACAATGGAAGTAGGTCGTTGAAAGAGAAGTCCTCCGGCTGAAGTCGTCATTTCCTCCGTTATTTTCGCGCACAAACCCCCCGTTCATCCCCTCGTTTCCGTCGTTTTCCAGCGAACAACGGCCTGATACCGCGCTTATCCGCGACTCTGTCAACGGGGGTGGATTTGTATCGTTGCGGCTACCGTTCGTCGTTGACCGACTTTTTGCTCAATGGGTGATTTGCCAGTTCTGATGAGAGACAAAACCAAAGGGATTCGGGCTTCGAGCCCTCGTTTTACCCCTTTTTCCTCGCTTCAACGTTTAATTCGGATCCCGTTCGAAATAATACTCGTTTCGATCGATATCGTTTGGTATTTTCTACGTGTTGTTTAAAAACGAGCCTTTCCAAGATGAACTGATAAATTCTAGGCATACTTTTTATAAAATTCTTAATTTCGTTACGTAAGTCGATCGATATCCAATTCCCCAGAAACAAATCACTTAACGAATCTAGTATTAGGTTTTAGTATTTGCATAAAATGACATGTACATTTGTTTCTATATTTCTGTCTCAAAAATGAAGCACCTGGTATATTGAATCATGAATAATTTCTTTAAAATTTTCGACATATTCCCATTCCTCTTTCGTGTGAATATCTATGTTGTGTGTTTTCAACATAACTCACAGATATACGATATAATACATACATATACAATAAGACAAATATAATAAATTGTCGAGAATGTAGCCTCCTATTTTCCAACTTTTCTTCCAACCGTAACATTTCAATTACACGACTCTGCGAACTCACAGATTACTGTAACACCGCATCCAACTTTCCCCTCTTCTAAATATCACAATTACAAAACTCTCCACCCTAACAAACCTCCAAACCGTCAAACCTTCTCTTTGCAACCCCTTCGCGATTAAACAGCCCTTCGACAAACGTCCACGAGCCAAGGGAGAAGCCTCAAAGAATCGTCTGGCTGCGAGAACCAAAGGGAGCATCCTCCAGGCGTGGTCGTCATCCCGGTTATTTTCTAGTCTCGTTGCAGAAGTTCGTCACACGGTGACTCCGTCATGGAACGGTATCGTCGACGTTCCTCGTTGACCGACTTTTCCTCAATGGATGATTCGCCAGCCAAGAACGACGAAGACAAACGAAACGAACTCCTCCAAAAAGAACGGAGAAGCAAGAAGGACGCGCGTTCGTTCTGCCCCCTCTTCTTTCTTTTCTTTCTTTTTTTTTCGCTCGTCACCCTTCAACGTTTCCCGGTGCACCCCGTTCTCATCAGATATCTGTTGTTCCCGGCCGCGCGACGAGCCTCTTTCTAAGAACGTTCGCCATTGTCGGCGACAGCTTTCGCCAAGTGGAAACTCTCCTCCACCACCCACTAGCTGCCTCTCTTTCTTCTTCTTTCTTCTCTGTTTTTTTTTTTCGCCTCTCGGCCGACTTTTGTCTTCCATCAGCCAGCCAGACGTCGCTCCCCCGCGAGCCACCGAATCTTTCACGAATTTCAGATGCGACAATGCACGCTGCAAGGACAAAAAGGCCCTGTCGGAGTCTGGGTCGCGGCCGTCTGAATAATCGCAGATTATTCGAGAAATCTCGCCAACCTCGTCCTGACTGCTCGCGAACTTGCGCGCATCCGGTTCTTCTTCCTCTTCCTCGCTTTCTCTCTCTCCTTCTGTTTTTCTTTGCGAGTTCTCTGGGTCGCGGAATTGCGCGCAGGCTGCTAGACGGCTCGCAAGTTGTTTGGGTTTCCGCTGCGATTGACGGAGAAATTAAGATTCGGCCTCTTAGGTTGGTGTGTTAACGGGGTAGATAGGATTCTAGAAAGGTGTGGTTTTTTTCGGATTACGGACAAGTCGCCGGTGTTTAAAATTGGAATTTTAGAAATTTCTCCACCCTGATGAGGTGTCTTGATTCCTTTTTTCTTTCGAACGTTAATTGGGGTAGGATTCTAGGAAAGGGTAGTTTTTAGGATCGAAGAAAAGTGGATAATGTTTAGAATTGTTCGAGTTTCGGTTATAATTGTAACGGGAATTAAGATTAAGTATTCTTAATTTGTTAATGGAATAAGTAGGATACTAAGAAGGAGTGGTTTTTCGAATTATACAGAAGCTCGTGTTTAGGATTGGTTTTAGGAATTTCGTAACACTTGTAGAGTGATTTCATGGCATTTTTTCCTTCGAATGTTGAATGGATTTGTAGAAAGTGTAGTACCTATTTGAGATACTGAATCGTGAAACTAGATTTATGATTTACTGCTTAAGGAATGGGAAATGTTACGACGATGCGTTATGGTTCTGTTGTACAATGCCCCCTTTCTTCTACGTCGATGCTCATTCACAACAGTCCATTGTAATCAATCGATCGAAATCTAGAGCTGTTTCCTCGACGATCCTTCGACCTCCGAATCAGTGTTTTTTAACTCCTTGCACCGAAACATTTTTCTATACGATAAAAGATTTCGATCCACTTATATTTATAACCATCGCAAAACAGACGTTTATTTTCCATTCAGAATATTCATTTTTATCACACATAAAATAATAAAAAAGGATTGAACAATAGAACAATTAAATTATCATCGATTCTCAATCTTTTTTGCAAATGTCATAGAAAAGATTCTCTTTCTCCTCGAATTATTTGTCCTTCGTTATTCATCTCTGTTAAATAACAAAAAAGAATCTTCGTTTTGCCTAACAATTAAATAACGAAATAAAAATACCAATTTCCTATTTTTTTTTTTTTTTTTTTTTTTTTTTAAA
>NT_176570.1:1562099-1598486 GCF_000188095.3 Bombus impatiens
GCAAAAATAAAAGAAAAAAAAAAAAATACAAATTTTCTTTTTTTTTTTTTTTTTTTTTTTTTTGAAAATATAATAAAGGAAGTTTACGTCATGGAGTTTACATCATTGAAACGAGCTTAGTTTTGAGGGGCGTTGAAAGAGAGAAAACTCGGCGCGAGAAATCTTCAAATTTAATGATCTTCGGGTTTACGACCGGGGCTGAAAGACCCAACTGTTCTATTTTTCATCTTTTTCGCTCTTTCCCGTGCTTAGCCTTCCGCTTTTACGTGTCGAATTTTCTTTAATGGAAGAGATTCAAGAGACCAACGCTACGTGCGCACCTTTTTGCGCGACACTTTGTGGGAGGTCTTTGAACCGTATTCCTTTAAACATTTTCTATCGGACAGACAATACACGTGCAGCCCATAAAACATTGCTCTCCCTCGTGTTTTTATTTTCCTCCCTTTCTCTCTGTCTCTCTTTCTCTTGTTCGTATAAAAAATCTGTTTTGTTTTCTGCTTCATCACCGAACAAACTCAGGTTTTTTGCTTCCACTTCTCTTGGGAAGATTCTACACCTTCACTTCGAAGAACGAAACTTGCTCTTTTATTTACGCTGCCTGAAGCTGTAGAAGTTGGCATCAGGTTCTGAATTTTTATAGTTCATGTACTTCGCGTATAGCGACAACTTGGTGCTATATATTTAACTTAGTTACTATCCTGGTGTTAAATTAATTCCAATTTTCAGTTATCTAGTTTAAGAAACTTGCCCTTAGGTTATAATTAAAAAAAAAAGAGAAACATTTGCTCGACGATTCGTAGAAAGAAAAGCCCGAATCTCGTTGCAACTTCGATTTAAAAAGTATATCTTTATACGAGATTTAAAACAACTGCAGTAAATATCCAGCCAAAGGAACGATACGAAGAAACAATAGCGAATTTCAATTATATTGAAAATACGTATGACATAATTGAATTATCTAATATTAGAAACTCTTTAATATTACAAAGGAGATTTATAATTTGCTTGAAACTTTGACTATCAAAAGAACCTTGTATCATATAAAAGCAACTAAAACAAATATGTCTCCTCAAAATTAACAATTAGATGCTCCTTAAAACTTAATCTGAAAAAGATATTTCTTTCATATCAACTAGAACCATAAATTTCACCAAAAAAAGAAAAAAAGAAAAAGAAAAATATATATCTCAACAGAATTCGTAGAAAAAAGTCCACATCCATCCAGACATTTCCATTTACAAAAAGTCTGCCTTTCATCGTGCGCCAATAAATCTGAAAATGGAAGAAGAATTTAGCCAGCGAAAATTCCAAAAAATAATTCAACGAGGCAGAACCCTACGTCTGGCTCGGTGACTTTAATGGCTGCACAGGCGGCGTCTTCGTTCGAAAAGCAAGAAGCGCGATCGTCTGACAGAATTCGCATACGGCTCGATCATTCTTCTAGGGTAGCAGCTGTGCTCGGTCAACCCTCGTGCGTTTATATCTCCCGCCACCCTTCCTCGTTTCTTCTAGCCCCTGCTGTTGCTCGATAGAAAAGGAGAAGAAGCTTCTCGCAGAGAAACGAGCGTACAGCCATTCGAACAGCTGACGAGCCTTTAAAACTTTCGGCGCTGGCTTTTTACCTGAGCTCACGTTGCATCGAAATGGCGAGGCTTCCTCTCTCGGATCTTGAATCGCAAGGCACGGTCATTATTCGGACAATAAACTCGTGGAACGAGCTTACTTTCGATCTGCCAGCTTCGATTCTGAATAGAGGAATCGTGTAGATTCAAAGAGAAATGCCAAATCGACCGGCGAAGGAAGAAGGGAAATTTTTGTTCGCTGGGAAAAAATGAAGAAAAATGAAGCAGATTTGAGAAAACGGAAAGCGAATCAGATTTGTTCAAGTTAGACTGATACGCAGCATAGGGATGCGATTGTTTTGTGAAAAATTGTGCTTTCAAGCGAAAGTTGCGCGATTGTGAGTTAATCTTTGATTTTTGTTATTTGGTTTGTTACGTACCTTGTTATTAACTATTTTTCGTGATACGTGCATATTATGTTTATTGTGAATTATGTAATTTTAAGAGTTTGTTACAGTTTATGTTTTGACTTCTTTATGACTTTAAAATTTGTTACTGTTATAATGTATATAATTTATTATTGTTATATCGTTATTGTAGTTTATGTCTCTGTTAAAATTTTCTCGGAGTCGTCAGTTATTTTAAACAAAATAGTTTTAAAACAAGAAAAAAGACAATTACAGCCAATACTGTCTACTTTCCAAGCTTCGTTCTATTCAAGCATGATTCTCCTTCACTATCTATAAAACTTTATCTCACGTAGTATCCTACAAGACATCTAAATCGTAGCTTTTTGTAAATCATCACAGTTTTTCCTTCCTTAGTTCGTTATTATACCTGACGTTCCAAAAAAGCAACATCACGAAGGCCATTCCCGCGAACGTAACAAACTTCAACCACCACTCTTCTCAGACAATGACCAGCAAGATCGTTCTCTGTGAACCTTTTAGACGTGCCACGAAACGATGACAGCCTCTTCTTAAACCGCAATCTTGATCCCCTAATGCCTTGTCCAAGCATTACTTCCAAATAAAACTAATTATTATTCATAAATATCAATTCTCACTTTGAGATCAAGTTAGGAAAGGCGGAAAGTTATATTCGATTATTTTTTAAACGTGAAAATATGGAGAGCCAAGAATTCCCTCATTTTAATACGTAGGAACACAAAATGTATCTCATCAATCGCAATCGATGAAGATTACAAAAATGGAAAATTTCAAAGTGTACAGATTGTACATAGATCATGAAGTATGTAAAGTTTAAGAGTCACTTTCAGATTACAGAAAGCTGGAAATTTGGAAAACAGAAACATTTCCATGGTACGAACTTAACACACAGAATGTTTTCAGAGTTCAAGGTTCACAAAATCGTACAAATCACAAAAACATTTCCAAGCTGTAGTACTTGGTCAACACACAGTACAAGGAGGTTTTCAAAGTCCGCGTACAGGTCACAAATTACAAAAGGAAAATTTCCAAGATACAAAGTTCGTACATGAATCACAAATGATAAAAGAGGAAACTTCCAAGATCCAAACTTCATACATACGTGAATCACAGAGAACACGGAGCTTACAAAATACAAACTTCTTTCACGAATCACAGATTAATAATAATGAAATTTCCCAAAAATGATTATATTTCACAATAAAAATAAAATTTCCAAAAAAATGATCATTTCCAAAGTAGAAAGTTCACGTATGAATCTCCCCAAAAACAGGGATTTCCGAGGTGCACAGTTCACACTCGGAGCATAGGTTTCTGATCAGAACCTCTCTCTCTCTCTCTTTCTCTCTCTCTCTCCCTCGAGTTCCCGGGATACGCATCGGGTTATTCCGCGTCCGTTCCTCCGTTGCCTGACTCGTTCGCGGTTTTTCTGGTTCTTTTTGCCTCGGTGAATCACTCGGCCCTCCCGCGGCAGAGATTCTCAGTTGGCGATCTCAGCTCCGCGGCGAAACGCAGGTGGAAAGAGAGTCGCGGGTATGGCGGCGCACACCAGGATAACGACACGTGTCTCGAACAGTCCTCGGCCGCTTCCTAGACGGAGAAAAAGGCCGTCGACAACCACCGTGACTCATGTGCCGTTTAAGGTCGAACCGGTGAGCTGTCGAATGGATTCGTGACGAAATTCCTTCGGACAACGAACGATCGTTGCGTAAGTCGAGTGCCCAGAGAATCGATCCAATCGAACAATAACCTGCCATCGATCTGTTACTCTTGTCGCAGTCTTTGACGTGTTTTGCGTGGATTACGTGGATAGTCTTGCAAAACGGTTTCTCAAAGGAATTTGTATTGACTAATGTGGATTGGTATGTAAGTATTGGGACACCTGTTTATTTGTTACATTTATTCCAAGACTTGAGAATATTTAGTATTTCGTGTTATTAGTGAAAATTCATATTTTTATAAAGACAAATAAAGGAACGGAACCCTATGTTTCATCTACTAAATTCCATAACTGGCTGCAAACTTTGCATATTTTGCATACCTTTGCACATTGTGTGTATTATTATATTATTATATTCCTCATGAGTATATGAAAATCTGCACTCTAATTGCGAGGCATATACGGTTAATACAAAAAGTATTGGCACATCGTTGTATTTATTATAGTACTTATATACTCATTAAGTTCAAGTATATTAAATTTCTTATGACATATAATATAGTACTTTCGTGTGATTACTTAACCCGATTAAAACTTTAACGCTATGAAAATGAAACGTAAAACCTGAGGAAAAAAAACCACTGCACTGGAAAATAAGGGTGTGCGATAATACTTTTCGTAACCACTGTATGATGCATATCAGGTTCGCAAATAATACACGTAGAATGTGAAAGTAGTAAAGAGCAATTTGTACTAAATATCACTAGGTGTCCTAATACATGCCTATAATATGAAGCTGGTTCTCGTTTGTAGGAGACATCGTTATAACGTAGATTTCAGGAGCTAGATAACAGGAATCGATTTTCTGTTTACTCAATCGACACCTTTGAGGTTTTCACTGTTCGATCCTTGATCGCATAGACGGTCCATCTTCGTCTATATCTTAACATATTTGTTAACTAACTTTTGTTTAACTGGAAAAAAGACTTCAACCTGTTTTTCCCTATAATCGGTCAATTACTAAATTTTAATAATTATTCCTCGCAATTAACTGAACCCAAGATCCACGATGGAAGCTTCAAAAGTCTCGAACAAACAGGGAATCGACTCGTTCAACCAGGAAACCTACGATATAATCTTTGGAAAGCATTTCTCTGAAATTTAAATGCCAACCAACAAACGTATGAAAAGGTGAAATTCTGAAAGAAGCTCACTTCCACGATTATTCACAAGTTGATCACTCTCCATAGTCGTCTGGTCGTGGAAGATCTTCGCTCACGTGGCAAAGAGGAGCCAGCTTCCTCGAGCGGCCCGATCACTGACCGTCCTCACTGACTGGTCAGGTTAGTTTGTGTGCGTTCACACCCATCCACCCACTTTCCGCTCAACCTGTGACGTCACAGCATCGCAAATGGAACCCGTCTTTGTTCCCACAAGCGTTTCGCAAACCGGTTTACCAATGGTTCCGCGTGCCCTGTCAGCTGGCAGGACCGTTTAATCGGTTGGAACCGTTTCTATTTTAAAGGATCGCCCATTTTAAAGGATCCTCCTCGACTCCTCATCCTTCCAAGAATAGTTCATTCATGTCCGTTAAAGCGTTGCCAAGCGTTCCATCGCGGATTTAGATAAGGATGAGCGAGTAGATTTTACGCACGTAGGCGCGTTGTCCTTACGGCGCTACTCGGCTGCTATCTATTCTGGTTAGACTTAGGCCTTTGGCAAATAGAATCTTGTTTTCGCGTGTTATCTTTGTATTGTCTTTTGGCCTGTTTAGTGGACTCTGATGGTTTACACGAGAATGCGTATGGATGCGCGAGAGTGCGTGGAAATTGGGCCCAATGATTGGACTGTTTGTTGGAGATTTGGTTTAGGAGAGATATCAGGATATCAGGATATTTTAAGAGAGATGTTGGGAATAATTCATAGAGCTTTGAATAGTTCATGCATACTGTTTTGCGTTTGATAAAATTGAACTTCGCGTAATCGTAATACAAATAGTAAGTCTGAACAATAATTAATGTTACTTGGATACTAAAGAAAATTAGAGAGAGGCCTTCGATATTGGTTAACTAAAATGGTTTCGTTCTTCGATAACAGCATGTTGAATCTCATAGATATATATACAGTGGATTAAAATTCATTATATAAGTGCGATCAGGGGAAATCTTCTGTGGCTGAAGATAAGACGAAACTCGAGAAATGAAATATTTTTCAAGAAAATTGCATTTGCCTCCTACCCAGTTAGAAACTAGTCAAGTTCCTGTATACCTAATAAGTTTTTGAACTTGAAGTTTTGAAGCCTCCACGTCTGTGATGTCAAGTTTTCAGGTTGAAGTGGTTTGGAAAGTTGGTTATGATCCAGTTTCGAAGATTTCTGTGTCCTATGTCTTTTATCGATCAGGTATTTGGCAGTTTTTCGAACTTCCTGCAAAGTAGATACGGAGGACGGAAATGAGACTGTATCATAGACCGGAAGCTCGCGTCATCGATGTAGTGTACCTGAACGCTATCGTGAAAGAGATTTCCACGAGCAATCTGCTAGCTTTTTCGTTCTTCCTGTTCCCTTTTATCTTGCATTTAGAGAAATATTTTCAGTGCTGAACCTTATTCAGTTATTCTTAATATCAAGCGCTAGGAATCCTTTGTTAATCGAGCTTGTGTTGCTACGATAGATCTGCGTACATTTCACACTCTTCTTCTGTATTTAAGAGATTAATTTATTTAAACATGTACATTCAAAAAATTTCTCTATTTAGCTCGTCAACAGTCAAATTGATCCGAAGAGATGAACTCCATTTCTTACGAAGTTCTTCATTTTACTAGCCGTTTTATTGCAAATCTTAAAAATTATAATATAATATAAATATAAATTATATTATACTACGTAATAAAATTAAAAGAATATAATACATCTATATGTATCTATAAAATTTAAATGTAATATCTAAGTATAATAATATATTATAATATAATACAGTTAGCACTGAGTAAAATCAGACGATTTGTGTCCATAAAATTCCCCACAAGAGAGTTGCGTAAGTAATTGTATCTTCCACGGTCAGTGAATATTAAAAATAAAATGAATATTAAAAAAATATCACGTCTGTAATCGTCCCTGAATACATCTATTTATAGAGTTAATCAGCGTGACTTCCGAACGATTCAGTTAACAGCTGAAAATATATGCGATCTTGCGATCCTTCCATCCTCCACTTTCTTGCTGCAGTTCTTCTTACAAACTTCACTTTTCCTATACTCTAGACCACAACTATATACGTAGGATCGTAAAATTGAAGAAGAAGATATAATAACTGACTCGAAGCGAGAAATAGTATGAGAGGAATTACACGATATCCAAGCAAGGATAGCCGCAGAGTACTTGTACGCGTTTGGAGCTCGCGGAAGCAAGGTGCGTGAACACCCCAGACAGCACGTGCAGGTTCGACGAGGTGCGCGTACCGGAAGTCGCGGCCACTTAATGGATGCGTACGAGCCTAACGTACGCACGTGCTCGACTCTCCTGTGGAAATTCGTCAGTTCACCCAGACGAGACGCATCCACCCTGAAACGCGCTTCGTATGCTTCGTAGTTTCACTTCTTTTTGATGTACACCTTCATCGCGATCTTGATCTATGTTTGGGTTCGCTGATCATTTGGACTGGATTCGAGTTGGTTTGAAAATGTTTCTTCGAGTTGATGAATTCAACGTGCAAGAGGTTTTTCGGAACTGCAGAGTTGCGTAACTCAACTTTTATCACCGTTGCATTATTATCTTTATTGGATTACAAGGCATGGAAAATTATGAATGATTCGCTGCAGATTACTTCAAGATTCAGGCAAATTTTTCGAGTTCGTGGAGTCAGAAGGTGAAATCGTTTGGGACGGTTTGTCGTGTAAACGAATTTTTATCACATCTGGATTATTTATCGGATTCTTGATTGACTAGCCAAGTACGAAAAATCGTGGATCGCTGCAAGTTATTTCGAAGATTCTTTCGATTCTTTCGATTTAGAAGACGGAGAAATAGGGTTTTTTGTTTTAGGGATAGCTCGCGCTTCGTCGTCGTTTGGTTGGATTTTACTTAAGAAAATTTATCATATCAGCGGCGCGTCATAGATTGCTTTAAAGCTTCTCTTAGTTTTTTCGATTTGTGAAACGAAGAGCTGACATTTTTCCACGTTATATGCCCTATAATTGGACTACAATTGTCGCATAATAATATATGTAGTATTATAATAATCGATTTAATAAAAACAATTGTGAATGATTTAGCAGAAGGGTCGTTCCAAAGCGGAGCGTGGAATAAAAGAAATGGAATGTGGAGAGTGGACTGTCAGCAAAAAAAATGTAATTCAAACCACTGTTCCTCCTCATCTTCAATTTCGATAATTCCTACACTACAAACTCGTCCTTATAACATTTTCCTATTTCTTCTATCTTGATTTCTCTCTCTCTCTCTCTCTCTCTCGAATCAACAACATACTTCACTAGTTTCACTGCATAAAATATCGACGACAGCACATCTGCTACAGAAAGAAGTTTCTCGGATTGTCGAAAAGGAAAAAAAGAAGTGGCAAAAGGCCACCCATTTAATCTTGCTTTCGCCTGGACGCGTTCTTCTTTCGCGAAAATAAATTTTCATCGTCGAAATAGCTCGACCGTTGACTTAAAGAGCGGAGTGTAGCTCCGTTCGAACATCTGTCGTCGATAGAAGTACTTCCAGAAGAAACGAGGAACGAGCCAGGAGAGCTTTCGAGCAGTTCATTTGGTAACGATTAGTAGCCCCCGTTTTCTCGATGAACTCTTCAACTAAAGGGTGGATTCTCGGCTATCGACTCTCGCAGGAATATATTTTTATTCTCTCCAGCTGTCCACTGCAACGATCTCAATAACGAATTTTCTACAATGATTATCCTGTTATAAAAGTATTTTATTAGAAATATTCGAACCATTTAAGAAAATTATTGTTATTTGGTTTCTGGAAAATAGAATTCGCAAAGTGTTAGAGATTTTACATTCTTAAATTCTAGCGTAGAAGTTGAAATTCTTTGGAAAAATAAATTCACGTTTGATATTAATTTTATACTAATAAATTTCCTATTTTTCTAAATAGCGAACGATAGCTTCATTTTTTCTAATAGAAGATTTAATTTGTCGTTATGAAAGGATCACTAGAAATTTGATTAGAAAGGATCATTAAGGATTGCTAATATTTCCTTCGTTTTCTAGATAATCACAAAAATATTCCATTAGAAAGATACATTAATATCGATAACGTTAAAAGAAAATAATCCCAAATTGAAGATTTTTCACTACAATGAAATTTATTGGAATTCCATTTTAGTTAACGTCCAGTTAACACATCTCTCGCCAATTCTTTCTACGAATATGAATTCCTATTATTTGGATGGAAAATCACAGTTAATGAAATCTTCGTCGAAGACACCAAACAGTTTCAAACAAACGGCGTTACGTTGTAAATAATAGCGTAACAATTGCGTGAACTTTGCTAGGAATAGCCTGAAAGAAATAGAATCTGTCGTCGACAGGAGGACAAAGAGGACGTGGTCCATTCGATCGCGAGCTTTTTCACCGACAATGCACTTTGCTCGCGTCGTCATCTTGAATCTCTCGGTTCTGCTACGAAGAACCCCTCGTCGAGATTTATCGAGGTTGCCTCTTTAAGGCTTCCTTTTTCTCCGTGGATGCTCTACTGCACCCGGGAGCGTTCGTCGTTCTTTTAATGGAACAAACGTTGAGACATCGAGGCGCTGAAGCCATTTTTCAACTCGAGAGCGTTCGCCTTGCAGCTTCTGGGTTTCTTCCTATCAATTCTTCAATATCGTTGCACTTGTTCCTCGATAAATCTGTGTTAGCGAACGGTCACTGTCGTCGAAGGAAAATAATTCTTTCCGCAACCTTGCAACGGATCGTGGCGATAATTTCATTTGAATACAGAAAGCATTATAGGGAAAGAGTCTTGGTAATTTATTTGCTTGTTTTATAAATACTGTCTATCTTTCGTTATCGATTTTCAATCATGTTATCGTACTTTAATACCGTTAAAATCGTATCGATTTTGCTTGTCTGTTCTCTTTACCAGTTTCAGTAATTTTTCTCTTTGCTAATCTTTCTGAAGATTAACAGAGATGCAAATCTTCAGAAGATTAATAGAGTTACGAAAGCATGCCGACTTGTGTCATTGTGAATATGTGTTTGTTAAATTGAGAGATGGAAGGAAAGAATTAAGAACATCGGAAAGCAACTTCACCGAGACAGGGAAGACTAACTTCGATACTTTATTCCGTTCGCCAATAACAAAGCTTCAGTTCATCGGTAAAAGAATCTAATTCCCTTTTTACCCTTCGATTCTTCTATCTCGTGGAATAAAATTAAACGAATTCAATGAAACGTCTTAACCTACACTCCTAGAGTCTCACCAAAGATTCTTCCATAAATCTGACCTATTATTAAACGTTTGTAGAGGATCAAAATCTAATTTTATTCCTCCACCATTTTTTCACGCTCAAACGTTAAATTTATCTTTCAATCCCATCTGTTTGATCTCGTTCTCGTCTTATCGTCCGGCAGGGATGAGTCATTTTTCTGAGCAAAGTTAGTTACAGCGGGGACAATGGTCCTTTCAGCCCTCGGCTCGAGGCTGACTTTTTTAAGGGATGTCCCTTTCCAGCCCTTCGCTCGAGACGCATATTACTCCAGGGAACACCGCACCGACTCTAGACTTTAATGGAACAAATGTTGCGAAACCGCAAATCGAAATCGTCCGCGCTGCCAAACGGGAATTGAACGATGGCGGTTTTTTGAACAGTCGCGCTCAGTGTTCTCGATCAGCTTCTCTAGCACTCTCTTTTTGTTTGTTCGACGTGTATAGCAGTTGCTTGGAAACAAGTGTAGTGCATTGTTATCTCAGCCGCAGTAATTCTATTAAATTGGGTGATACGAAAGATATAGCTTCGTAAAGTTTTAAATTGAAAATATACCTTGCATAGGCTTCTGGTATATTTTTGAATTTAGAAATTACTTTGGATTAAAAAATTATTGTTTAGATTCGTACATCTTCGAATTTAAGAAATGTTTTAGACAAGCTTTTATACTTTGAAATGTTGAAATTATTGTAGATGGATAGATGTCAGAGGATTAAAGTAATATTATAAAATACGCAGACGCTTGTATCTCTAAATGTGTTATTTCAGATATATTGATATATTGGGTTTAGGGGTTACTTCCTATTTTTTTATCTTTCTCCTCTGTTAATGCTATTTCGTTTATTCTGAATTTTAAGACGACTTAAATTACTTCTTTCGTATTAAATCTCGCTTATCTAATACGAAGTACAACTTGAAATTTCTAAGAAGTTTCAACTTGAATTCGTAATTATGATATCAGAGAAAAGGAGTAATTATGCAGTTGAGAATACCAGTTTTGTAGATGTTTTGAAGATACCGCGAGCGCAGAAGCACAAGTAGATTTATTGTATCTACGTATGGTACGTGGTTATGATGAATTATTCATTTTATCAGATTAAAAAATCAAGGTGCGCATACTGCGAGTCGAAGTAGCTAGAGATCATCGTACGATTTTCCATATTATACAGGAAAAGCGATATTATCGCGGAGAAACCTTCAGATTTTCTGCATGCGTGCGTCTAAAACGAGGCATTAGAACAAACGGTCTACTAACGAGATGAAAGATTAGGAAATTCTACTTTTCAGACCAGAATATATTGGGACCAACCTCAATTTTTTAAATGAACGTAGCCCGTTAGAATTCTACTTCACTGAACGACCTACTAATTTTTCGTACAGCAAGCGACATATACGAGAGAAGAACCTTTTCTACCCTCGTTAAACGCAGGGAAAGAAAAATTCGCTAAAGCAAGAAAATCAGTCAAAAATCTATAACAAGCTTATTACGAAACACTACGAACGTACAGGTTAATAAAACACACCAATATAGACAAATTATAAAGCAACATAAACGAGAAAAGGCGAATGCCCGAGAAAGGAACAACTCCCCCTAATTTCGCTTCTGAAGTAGACAAATTTCTTTCTACCCTATACGCCACCCTTCCTATACACGGAATAATGAAATAAATCGATATACACAAATCGCAGAGCAACGTAGACGAGAGAGGATGAAAGCTGGAAGAAAGAGTAACGCGCAATTTCGCTTCAGGAGCGGAGAAATTTCCCGAAATCACTCAAGTTAACTGAGAACAAAAAAAGTCCGCCAAAGCAACCCAACATGAAGATCAACCATGCTTCAACCGTAAATTTACCTTCCTCCGCTTCTCTGTTCACCCGGATGCTTCGTTAAGTACGCGCCTTCTTCCCTTAAAAACTCGCTGAAACCGTCTCGTTCGTCGAAATTCTCACCCCCTACGCTTCAAACTCTTGAAAGTTCTTGCTGGCAGCCAGGTTCCAATTAAAAGTTCGCGAGCCACGTGTCCGTCCGTCTGTCCGAGGCCACTGCAGACTGATTCAGCGATAATCGCCGGAAGTCGGTCGAATTCTTGTCGGTTTCCCTCGTCCGCTTGGCGAAAACCCGGCGAACGCGGACAACGGAGACGATTGGTCGCGGCCTACGCGGCCGCGTGGCGCCCTGAAAGCGAGACGAGACGGACTAGCAACGAGTGGATGATTTAATTGTCGCGTGTCAGGAGTTCAAGTGTCGGCGAACGTGCGATCGGCGACTGCGAACGCGTCTTCAACCCGCCCACAACGTTGTACCCGGGGTCAACATTGTCGACGTTATCGTTGCTGATCGCAGGAAGTTCGCCGGGAACCAGCTGTAATTGCCACAATTAGCCCCGGTCCCGGAGCCGAGGATCCTCGCTAATTGTTAATTACATCGCGAGAATTGAGCAGACCTCTTGCTCGCCAGCTTTTTCAAGATGGTTGCTTAGAGGATGGAGAGAGGTTGGGTCGAGGTTTCGGTTTGATTTTAAGGTGGTGTAGCGGTACTTGAAGAAGAAGGTTAGGAGGAGAATTATGAGAAGTTATGGGTACGTAGGAAGTTGTTGGACATAACGGGTTAGATCGAGTGTTTTTTGTTTGTATCGTAGTTCCATCAGTGTTCAAATTATATATTTGTAAGGTTTGTTCGTGCGTAAGGTTTAATAAGACGGTGTAATAGTCCTGGTGACGTTGGCTTTGTTTGGAAATACTACGAGATTTTATTTAGAGGAATTGTAAGGGATACAATAACGCGGTGGAATTTTTTCGAAGGGTAAAGGGGTTGTAACTTCTACTCTTTATAAATTTATTCTTTTTCTTTCATATCTTCTTATAACGTTTCGCTTTTATCGTATTCGGCGAGAAATAGATTTTCTAATCTTCTGAAAATAAAGGAATACGAGAACGAATTCATTGACTATTCTTAGCAACAATCGAATGAAACTCGAACAGACCACTGGAATTCCAAAATATCGCAATGCACGTGTATTTTGATAGTGGTGAAGGTTACGTTTTATCGACATCCTGCTGGCAGCTGGTTCCCTTTCGGTTTTTCGTTGCTATAAATCCGAAAGTTATTTAAATTTGTTCAGACTTCGCAAGACCATCGGCGGACTAAAATGGTAGATCCAAGTTGACGCATTAATAACATCGTTTTAACGATTTCTATCTATTTCATTTGGAAGGAAGTAAACGTATGGAAGCTGTCAAAATGCGATAATATTTTCGAACGTCTTAATGTCGTTCGACGAAATTCAATTATTTCTCCAGTCATTTGAATATTATTTCATGTACACTTTAAATAAACACAGAATCCTCGATCAGATATTCCTGGACCGAAATGAAACATCGACATGTAAAGCACGAAATTTGTACCAAGGAGACTGACATGAACGATATATGAGAAAATACACAGCGTAAAAGGGAAACAAGCCTCCGTCCACAAATTGTTTAAAAAATTATCCAAATCCCTGAAAATCCACCTTTGTGTATTATTCCGCAAAATCATTTAAACCCTTAAAAAGATCCGGAAACTATTCTGATTGTAACTGCTCTGTTAATTATAGTATTAAATGTACACACACATTTATTCTGACAGACCATGAGTTCAGACAATGTTCAGACAACGACAAAAATTTGGAATATTTTTCAAAGCATGCATCAGGTGATTTACTGCACAAATATTATATGTCCACCTTTAGCGTCTCCGAAAAAAGCACAATTTTAAAAACTCAATGATACGTTATAATCGAAATACTTTTTGCATTGTATTTATCGTATTTACTTTTATCAATGCCGCTATAAAATGGATTGAAAATCGCGCGCTGGTCCTTTTCAGGAACCTGAAATGATAAAAGTGGATCTTACGAAAATATTTCGAAATAAACAAAAGGGCGACCAAAAATATTATTTCCAACAGACTTATGAAATGGATGCGAATATGATATTTATACAGCATAAGAAAAAGAACTATTTGTTGCATATGAAAACCGTAATTTCAGGAAAAGTGGACGCACAATGTTTGCACAGTAAACATCTCCATAGAAACTGAGAACCACGGTGAACCATTGACCCCCGCGTAAACCGAGAAAGTTCCCGGTGAACACAGCAACGAGAGCAATAAACGTTGGATGAGTAAAAGACGTTCAAACCGACGCGGCGTCTTAATCCGCTCATGCACACCGTTTCCTCCAGCTCCTTTTTATCCTCTAATTATACCTTACCCGAGCTTTTCTTCTGGAGTCTGGAAACTCGAACGATCTCAGCATCGATGGACGATTCGTGATAACATCAAATAGCCACTCGACGGTCTTCGAGGAACATTTCGTCGTTCGGCTTGTCGTGATTGAATTATCCTGGTTAATCAACGAGCTCTATGGAGATTAGGCCTAACCCTTGTTCAAGACGATCTCGTGTAATTCGCGACCCCTTTTTCTTTGATGGCGGGCGACTTGTTAGCGTCTTGGGATTTCAGAATGGTTTTTGTGATGCAAATGAACCGATAATATTCAAAGATTGATGTTGGTACTTGAAATGAATTGGAGGCAGAAGTAACGGAGGATTGTGGAGTGGAAGAAGGTTTATTTTTTGGTTATTTGCTTGTGATCTTTTTGTCTCTGATGGAAGTCTGGTATTTTATTCGTTTGGGCTAATATTATTTCGTTAATATCTGAATATCTTATTTTCCAGTATTTGAGTTTGAGTACTCTCTATAGTTTATAGTTTATTTAATTTGTTGGTTTTTTATGTAGTTTATAGATTATATGGTTTGTTAATTTATTACGTAGCTCATATTTTATGTAGTAGATATCATTTTATATGATTTTTTATATTGTTTATTTCATATTGTTTATTTAATTTACAGTTCAGTTTATCATTTCTAAATTTAATCTTTTATACGGTTATTTAATTCTTAAATAGCTTGTAAATTATGTGGTTTGTTAATTTATAATATAATATATACTTTTCTTAATTTATATCTATAGTTTGACTTTCAAAATATTTGTTTAATTTTCCCATTGCGTTAATTTCAGCAAAATTCAATCTGCAAATTGAATAACACATACTTCGAGTGCATCCGTTGTGTTCGATGGCCACTTTTGGAACATTAAACACACGAAATGAATTTGCTATTAATCTAATTTCGTTGTTCACTTCGAACCTCTAGACATAGTTTTACGTAATAAACAAGTAAAAGATTGAAATCATTGATTAATATAATAATTTACATGATTAAAATTCCACGTAAAAATCTTTAGAACCCTCGTGAATTCTTCGAAAAAAATTTCTTAATTTAAAAAGTAATCGCAAGAGCAAGAAATACCTCACGACACCTGGGAATTTTTCAAAAATTTCTTCTTACTCTCCACGTTAATCATCTTTACACAATATGGTCGGATTATACACGCGGATTCATTAGGATCTTAAGGGGGATAAGCTTCACGGCCCATCTGCCATAATATCCTGAGGGGAAGTTGCTGGTTTCTCGAATGGCTTCCCCTCACACGATCCCTTCCTTTCTTGCTTCCTTCCTTCCTTCCTTCCTTCCTTCCTTCCTTCCTTTCTACGCCAGAAGCTGAACGAACAAAAAATATCCGTACGTCGTGTTCATGGGAATTCACATGCAAATCCCGATGACAACAAGGTGCCTTTTCCTTTCCCGAAGCACGCGCAAAATCGACCATCTGTTCGCAGGTATGGAAATTAGACGTGTTTCATCATCCTCCATTGGGTTTCGATCAAATTTCAACCGTTTGTAATAAGTGTAGGTATAATCATTAAACATTTTTTTTTTTTTTTTTTGTAACATCTGAATCGTTATTTACAATTTTAAAGAAGGCAGATGGCTAATGGTTTGCTTATTTTATTGAATTATCCAAGTTCAAAGAATCAATCAAGAATTCTTCAATAATTCGTAAAAGGAATTTAATCTCTGGTAAAGGATAAACAAGGAAGCAATTAAAAGAGAATTTTATTTCGGTCGTTCTCTTGTGTGGAGCATTTCATTCCAATCTCTGCCCGATTTTCCGGCCTCTATCGTTCGTCAATCCGCCGACAAACGTTAATGGGAAAGTGCTCGAAATAAATCGACAGAACACTCTAAAAGCTATCGAACCTCCGCTTATCGATCCGCCAGGAACGCTCTTCCGCGTTTCACATTTTTTCCAAAGTAATATCCTTTTTGGTCGCAGTTCGTTCAAAAACTCAAAGTGACTCGAACATAGAGGAAAAGATTCGTTCGTCTTTCGAGAATTCTCAAAGGACGATTGCCCTTCGATCGGAAAAATGATACCTCCATCGCGTGTGCACGAATTCATCATCGTCGATCACCGATGAAAGATCCAAGGAAACTTATCGCTTCCCCTCGATTTTTATTTTTATCAAACGTTCCCTTCATTCATCTTCAATAAATGGTTTTTACGCTATCTTGCAATCACGAGTTGTCGATTCAGCAAACAGCTTTTCTTGATATTTCGTGATATATCGAAGCATAAAGAAGATATTGATTGTTCATTCTTGCAGATTCCGAACATGTATAGAATAATAGTATCAAAACTTTTAACAGGAAACCAATCTACCAGCAAAAATAATACGGTAACAAAATACAATAATCCAGTAACAACTGAATAAAATAATATCTAAGAACTGTAATATATACAAAATTATGGAGCTTTTAACAGATTTGCAAAGCCATCCATTAAAGCAGAAATCCCCTTTTTCATTCGATAAAAATAATATAATCATAAATACAATTCAGTAACAACTGCATAAGATAATATTTGAAAATACAAGATTATTGTTACAAGATTATGTACACTGTAGTAGATATGATCCTACTAAAAATTCAATCTCTCGTTCAGGAAAACGATACAATGACACAGCGCAACATTTCGGTAACCAGCGAATGAAATCTACAAAATGTCCAAATATCTGTAATATCTAAGAAATATGTATATACCTTCCAAGTTTATATACCTTCCAAAAAGATATAGAAAACTACGCTACCAAAGATCTATTTCCTCCAGACCAAAACCCAAACGTTTCACTTCCTTAAAGGATAGTAGCGACGATATCTATCTTCAAAAGAATATGAAAACAATGTACTTCGTCGCCTATAACAAAACTAGTTACTTAATAGGAAAAATAGTTAATAATCTGAAGTATAGGAAACAGGCTACCGAAAACCAACTTCCTTTCCTAGAGCAAAACTCAAACATTTCCTCGATTTTCATTTGCATACTCGAAGAAAGAGTTTAAATCCATGCTGAATCGCAGTGAATCGCTTGGCGAAAAATGGCTGAAGCCGCGTGTGCGGAGGCTGCCCTCGCGACAGAGGCTGAAAGCTCCGCGGAGCTTTTAGCCGTGCTGTGTCTATAGAGCTTGCATATCGTTATCAACCCCCTGACAACAGCCGGTCTCCTGTCGGCCCGGGATCGATACAGCTTCTATTGCGATATCAACGCGCAAACCCCATGGCCGGATGGGCGGCGGGGGCGGCGTAGGATTGCGCAACACACTGCCCCTCGAACCCCGCCTGCTAGCTCGCCGTTGTGGAAATTCTATAGAAATCGCGCGTCGCCTCGCGACGAAGGCTTAACGCGTTAATTCGCTCGGCTCTTTTCCCTGTTTCTTTCACGGGAATTAAGCCGAACCCACCATGATTCTGGAAAATATAGCTCGCTGAACGAGGGAGAATTTACTATTCTTTGTGTGATCCTTGAAGGGGAGCCAACCAGCAAAGACTCCTGTTTTCCTTTAGATAAAAATGAATTTTTATGGGATTTAGGGGATTTATGGTTGACAAGATTGTGGATGTTTATGCATCCATTAAATAATTTATCATGTGCCTACCGCTCCTTCTTCGTGAAAATATTCAATGTGATAGTGTTTAAAAATTCTCAGACCCTTTTCTTATTTTTTTAATTTCAAATTTGAATTCTTTTGTAATTGTATTATCTTACAACTTCGCTTTACGTTATAGAGAATTATTGTATGAAGAGTTACTATGAAGAATATCACAACGTATTGTAAAGAATATAATGTACATGAATTTGAAGATCGATTGCGATATTTCTACCTTGAGGATACCACGAGGGTGTCTGACCAGAGTCACGGAAATAACGTTTCCATTAAGCAGTCGTAAGCGTCTGCTGGGGTTCCCGCTACACTTAATCCGATCGAGACTTATTATGCTTGGGACTATTAATGCGATCAAGTATGGTAATGCCCCGTGAAAGTTATTGGCTCGTAAAGCGGGAAAATTTGTGTGTTGCGTCATTTGTCGTGCATCCAACGTAATGAATCGTAGCCCATTTATCAATAAAGCTTTTCGTTTCCATCGATGCATAAAAAATCAACTTGTAAAGGAAATCGTTCCATACATAATTCACGTAATAACCAAAAATATGTCCAATGATATATTTCATGTAAGTTTACTAGTTTTAGTATGTATTTTTTTTATGAAATTATTTTTCTGTGAAATAATAATTATACTCGTTAGACTAAAACCACACGCATCTCTAGTAAAAGTTTTGTTTATTGTTTTTTAAATTACACATTTCCCAACATTTGTCTGCTAGATATATAGATTGTAATTTATGACTCCTGTACAGCACTGAAATAGATCGACTGGTAGTTCCGAGACGCCAGCTTCTACTTGTGACAAATAATGTACAGATGTGATTTTGAACTTAAAACTACAGCCGAAAATATGTTAACTAGAGAAAGAAAATCAAAGCTCGTTTCACTAACAAATGTGTCTGTTACAGATTATTTTTATGCATCTTGATATGATATAAAGAACTCCAACAATTTTTAAGTTAATTTTCCATTACAAAATGTCAGTGTATTATAAATAGACCTGCCTGTAGTATTTCAAACTGATCTATTTTTATTCACTATTACTTTTATCTTTAGAAAAACGAATTCTAAAATTTCATCCACTTATTTTTAAAGAAATTACAAATTAACAGATTTATTCAGTTTAATTAATTTAATACAATTAACATCTTTATGCAAAATGAAATCTTGACACCTGAACACTTTCTTAATATTAAATTAATATTTAAATCATAGTCTATAGGAAATTTATATTGCCTACTTTTCAAATTATATAGATATTTTTCTAATTGAATATTATTTCTAACTAACTAATAATCTGTTCTATTAATTTTTATTTAACATTATGCAATTATAGATAGCAATAAATTGCATCTCCTAAGCATAAGTATATTTCTAAAAGCCATCGATCGATTTTTGCAAGGTTGTCAGACTATTTAGGAGGGTGCCGGAATTTTGAAAGTTGTTGCTCTATTGTACTCTTCTATTCCCCTTTTTTCCGGTCATTCGTCTCAAGTAGAGTCTACGCCAATGCCGAGGCCCGGTGCTGGCTTCCTAAGGCCAGGTGGTGCACAACCGTTGCCATCCCTAAAGCCCAGTGTTCCGCTCCTGCAGGCAGCTGCAGCTGCGACATACACGCTCCTCCTTGTACGTTTGCACACGACGCTTGTAATATATATACATACGTGTACAACTGCCTGCAATTGAGATCGTTATTGAAAAGTCTAGATCTAGGTCAAGAAAGATTCGAAATTTCGACTTTCTGTTCTTCTCTTAACTACGTCTGAATCTCCGTCGAGGTTAGGAAAATCATGCCACCACTTTATTCTTCTAAATCAGTGAGCATGTCTTATGCAACTCTCTCCTATCCTATTGAGGTTATATTTTCCTACAATGTGAAAAATTATCAAATGAAACATATATTTTCTTATGGAAAAATTTAAAAAATATTCTAAATAAACACAAGAAAAGAATTATATTAAATTTATCAATAATATTCATGCAATTCTACAATTAAAGTTTAGTCCACATATTTAAATCATATTTAACTGCTGACAATTTAACATATTTGACTTTGATTTGTGTTGTATATTTTACGCAAACGTCTTTATCGCGTAAGGTGCAAAGTACAAATTGAAATAAAATTCTCCACAATTCAATTATTTTATCCTAAACCGTCGTGAAGCACTTCTGACCCGATGATACAAGTTCAGTTCATGGGTTCTCATTGTTTTCATAATGTTCTTCTTTATCGATAATTTCTATGCGGCGATAAACATACATCAATTACCGACCGCGCGAATTTGATCGCTGTCTCACTTGTGCTAAAGTTTTCATGGCTATCGTTGTGTAGCGGTTCTTCGAACTTCGGTTGGGCAATGGTAGATAAGGTAACTACTTATCAACGAGATATCCGCAAGGTGAGATCCTGCAGATATATAGCGTCTCATTTCACCGCAACCTTTCCGCTTCGAGAGGTTAGAACGTCCGCCTGCCGCCACGCACGAATTGCCAAGGTGTATTGGTAACCGCACATATTCACACGAACAAGGGCGTGCTCGCACACACACAACCATGTAATGACAGCAGGGAGTTGGGGCAGCAACGAACAGAGCAGATGGGGAGTTTGCTTCTGCAACGAAAGCCAGTCGTTGTAGTGGCTTGGTTCAAGCTGTCCGCCTTTTCCTGGCTTCTCTGCGTGAATTCGCGCTCCTTTCCTCCGGCCTCCCCCGTCTTTTGCCGTTTCTCCTTATTCAACCGCGAGAAAACTCAGGTGACAAACATGGGTCGGTCGCGTGGTAGTCTTCCTTCCTTCCTTCTGTTTTTCTCACAGCGCCATCTCCTACTTTAGAGTTTCTTTTCGAGATCTCGAGCTGTGGCGCGATATTGAAAACCTCGCTATCGAACAATAGTCGATCGATATTTTACATATAGTGTTGCGTGCAAGCGGGTCAAATTCATTTTGTGGAACAATTACCAATTAGTGTGAATATTTGGACAATATTTCGCAGAATTTTACTTTCTTATTATTCGAGAAACTATGTTGACGGATCATCGTGTACGAATAGATGGTAAATATTCAAATACTTTGGTATTTCGAAATTGTAACGCGATATTGAGAAAGCTTAATATCGAAGAATCGTTGATCGATATTTTGCTTAGAGTATCGGGTGTAAACGAACCAAATTCATGTTTCGAAATAATTACTACGAGTACTTGATAACATTTCGCGAGGTTTTCTTCTTATTAATCGAAAAAGTATGTTATCGGATCATCGTATACGAATAGTAGAAAGTTATATGAATATTCAAACGCTCTAGTGTTTCAAAATTATACTTTTCCAGGTTAAGCGTGTCGTAAACTGTTTCATTATCGCGCCTAGCGTTTGATTATCGAATTCATATTATAGAAAATACCAAATTAACAAATGCTACAGTTCGGGACACTTAGAGAGGTCTACTTTCCCATTTCCCAAGTTCGATCCAAGGAGGCAATCGAGGAAATTCTAAAAGGAACATATTTTTGTCGTGGACTTGCTCTTCGAAATACGTGGGCTTCTCTTGAATTTCAATAAACGCGTGCTTGGTAACTATTCTCAATGGCTCTGGCATTATCTTGTCAACGACCACGGAGACCATTAACCGTCAATACAGCCACTAGGGTGGCGCGGCTCAGACTCTTAGGAAATGTCTTCGGTGAGTATAGAATATATCTATACGTCTTCTTTTTCTCACCCCCCTCGTCCTCGTTATAAGCGATCTCTCCTGCTAAGATTTCGAGTATTTTTACGGTGTCCCACATGTGTGCTGCCACGCGCGTTACGCGTTTATAAATACATTAACGGTTATACACCATGTCACAGATGTAGAGTTGTTACAGATGTCGCCTATATGCTTTATTTAATATAAAGTATAATTATGTAATAACATTCAACTTAATTTTTTTATCATTCTTTTTCGTTATTTTGTAACATTTATTAATAAATACGAATTTAATCGATATAGTTTATATATATTTTTTTAAACTGTATATAACAGCAATAAATAATGAATAAATTAGTAAATGATTTAGTAGCAGTAAATTACAGCGGCAAATCGAATTATGAATAATAATTTTACAGTCCTCTTTATTACATCAATTAAATTGATAATTACTCATTATATTTTAATTATAAATGGGAAATTTTATACGAATATTTAATAACTTGTACAATTTATTTGTCGCACTTGATGAGATATGATTACAGGTTCGTATCGATTATATCTTATCGCATATACTTAATTTCAGCTATTAATAGCAGCTTCACAAAATGGCTAACTATTAATCTTCTAATACATATTTCAGTACTAATAAAATGTTACATCCAATTTTCATAACACAGAGTTCTTACTACAATTTCTAATAGACCATTTAGCTATGTTACACATGTACAATAATAGTCAAATCAATAATGAACAAATCAAGCCAATTTGTATTATAAATTCGACAAACCACTCTACATATCAAGCTTTATAATAACCAGCCTTCGTTTTTAATTCACAGTTGCTTCTAAGCTTCGACCTAACGTCCATATTCAATTCAATCTAGCATTCTTTCATCAGGAAGAATAGAAGACCGAGTTACTCTCTTCTCAACCGGTTCGTAAAACACATTGTAGTACGTGAATCGTGATTTTCCTGCTTCTCTATTCCCTCATGTGAATTTTTCATGTGACTATAATGAACGATAGTCAGTTCTTTTTTTATGTTTTCGTACGATGAGTAAGAATATTGTTTGTTAAGCGTTTCTCGACCTGAAGGATCCGCTGGTTGACCGGATAGTTGATAGAATTAGCGCACAAGGCACGACTCGACGCAACAACAAGCGAGACATGCGTTTTCTTTGTCGCGCGAGGAAGTGGAATTTCATTAGCTATCGCGCGCGCGCATGTGAGTCATCGTTCGCAACGCGTTATGAATTGTTTGACCCTGGTGAAGCCTATTTAACGATTGCGTTTTTAATAGAAAAGGCTTTCTTTCTTTTCTGTACTTGTAAATTTGAAGATTTATTTTACTAAAACCCAGTTTACTGAAATTTCATTGGTTTACTAAATTTTATTAAAGCGTCGTATTTTCTGAAATTTATTGCTATTATTAATATTTTCTCTGTGACTTTATTAATCTCTTTCGCCGGAAACAATAGGAACTACATAATGAATTCTACGTTACGAGTTACAAATTATGCAAACAATCGTATTATAATTTTCCATGAGCTTTTCTTTTCTGCAAGTTTTTAACACATTAAGAGGAACAACAACGAACTAATTGCTTTTATGTCTCGAAGCTTCAAAATTAATGATTAATTATCTTAATAAGAATGATATAGTAGGAAGGTATAGTCCAAATAAGGATTACTCGAATGATTAATTAGCCTAATCTCGAATGGTTCTGAAAGTTTTAGGTTCGCGGTTTGATAATTATTAATTAATGCCAGAAATTACGTTAGAGAGTATCAGACTCCCGCGAGACTATTGGAAAACGTGGTACGCGTCTATGTTAGAATTAATCAGAGGTGAACGGATGGTAATTAGTTTGTTCGCAACTTAATTAGTTCGTTGAACGCGCACACAAATGAAATATTCATTTTCTCTGATGCTGCTGCATAAAAAATACATTTTATACGATATGTTAGTGCAGTGTAGTAAGAGAACTAGTTAGGAAAAGGAAAGATATTAGGTATCCAAGATATCGTACAATTCTTCGAAAATTAAAGAATCAAGCACTGTAAGATTATATGTATTTGGTTAATGACGCGATGATGTGATTCACCGACATTATGACGTTTAGCAATATTGTTATCTCTAGAAAGTAAAATCATCGTTTTGTTGATTTTTCAAGTTAGATTAAAGATCTGGCGTAAAAATCTCGTCCTTTACATTCTGAACTGATAAATTGATCGCGCAATATAATGTTATCAAAATTGAAATCCATGTCGACAATAATATCAATACGTCATTATTTCTAGCATAGATAATATTCCAATATCAAGATCAGTCCACACATCGACTAGCAATTTTACACTAAACTTCCACTATCTGTCATCTAGAACTACCCTTCAAATCCTCTAAAAATCTTTCAATTTCAATGTATAATACATTCGAACTCAAACCTTTCAAACCAACATCACCGTTTGATCCTCTAATAAGCCACGGAACGATGCTTGATCCGATATTTCGAAAGAAAACCACATCACCGTTCGTCGATCGTTAACCACCCCTGAAAACTATCCACGACCCCTTTCAAGTTCATTTCTACACCGTCTGCGATAGTTAATCTGCTGTCAGGGTGAAAAACCGGCTGTTATTTTCCTATCGACGAAGCTACACCCCCGCAACATCTCCGCGAGCCTCTACGTGCGAAACGCGACAGATGCAAGGCGGAGGGGGTGGCCACCCCATCGTTTAACTTCGTTAATCCGATTGTTCCTTGGTCAACGATGGTGGCCGTGTTAAAAGCGCCGCGATGGGAATATGCACTTGTCGTCCTGGGGCATTTCTCGCGCGAATTCCTAGGGGTAGGTTCGCGTCCCTAGGGTGAAACTCCCTGAACACCTTTGTGCTGCAACATTTGGCAGTGATTAGGGGGCGAACACTAGAAGAAGGGAAAAAAATGGTGCAGAAATAGTTCATGGTGGAAGTTTTGGAATTTAGGAATTGCTTTTCTTCAGCGACAAGTGCGAAATGTGATGGTTCTATTAATGATGAAGAGTAGGAGCTATTTTTGATAAATACGAACGTGAAATGTTAATTGTGGAATGTTTCTTCTGCCTTGGTGAAAAGTGGGTATGGAATTTTAATTAATTAAAATTAACTATGTGGAAATTAACACGTAGAATTAATTGTACATGCTAAAAGGAAAGTTTTTATTAGGTAATAAGACTTCGAATTTTTCTTTAAGAAATAATGTTTTACAGTATCTTAATTATTAATTGCGAAGTTCTGTAGACTGACTATTTATACTTTATTTCTCGTACCTCCAAAAAATTCCTGCTACATAATTATCATTTTAATTTAGCCTCTTCTAAATTGGCTAGTGCTAGTTTGCCACACACAAATAAGAACATTAATTTCGTAGTTTCATCGTTGGTAATTTTCAAGACATACCAAGTAACATTCCTCGTACAGACAGCTACACGGAATTCAGATAACAGTACTAATATCATTCTTCTTCAAATTTCTCCGGTTTCCTTATTTAAAACTCATATCTCTGATCTCAAACTATTCTCGTTTCTTTCTATACGTAATTAACAAAAGTAAACTTTTAATTAATTATCTTCGAAAAAAGCGGAAAAAATTGAGAAACTTAAATTGTAGATAGAAGTTGCATGTATTCTCGATACCAAAATATGTGTATTATCTTCATGAAATTATAGCTGTTGTTTGGATTCGATCGATAAGTTCTCTCTGAAGCGTGCAAGCCAGTCGATGATCGAGAAGACGGTTTATCCTTCGTGATTCGAGATTACATTGATCGAAGGTGTACACCGATTTTCTTGGCATTCCGACGATTCTGCCGAGTTCGAAGACCCTGCACGCTTCTAATCATTTCGACATATTTACATTCGCGTGTAGATGTTAGCTTAATATGCCGATTGTTTATGATCACGTGCATCACGTGCACGCGATGCAGCTTCTCCCTTCTTTCTCTGATTACTTTAATCATAGATATCATATGGACATAGACTGTGGCTTCTCTTTCTCTCTTATAAGCTTCTGTTTTTCTCAGCATGGTTACGATCCAACATCGTCTCTTACCCATGCGTACAAGTCTCCGCCTCTTGCAACTGCTTCCCTGTCATATAGTAGCACAAAATTGCATTCTGATGGCCAGTATTTTGAGAATATATTTGGAGAATTACTTATTAATTTTACTACTCTAATCTCTCATTTAACCGAAGTTTCTTGATAAACAGAGAGACTCTTATTGTTTTAAGAAAAGTTGCAACAGAAAGTTGCTTTTCTTTACCTCAAAGAATTTTGAACTAGCATAAAATTGAAGAAAAAATTCATGTCTATCGACGACAATCCTTCCCCACATTTCTCTATCTCAAAAATTTTTGAACAATTTAAAAGCACGATATAGAATATGTAACTTAATAGTACTTAGTTTAGTAGTAAAAAGATTTGCACATATCATTATTTCCCACTGAAGCGTTTGTTCACCAACTCGTTCATTTCCTTTCTTAGTACCCAATTTTTGTAGCCATATGCGAGCAGCATTAAAATTTAATTTCCATAGTATGTATGATGATATATAACCATATACTTGACCCAATTTATTAATAATAATAATAATTTACTTTTATTTCGACCTCTTTATCATAGAGATGCGTTTGGCTTACCATTCTTTACACTCATCCCTTGATATCTTTTATGCTCAAAACAGTTACATACTAACCTAATCGTAAATTTTCTTAACCTATGTTTTACTTAAATCTGCTTCATCTATTCTCCCAACACTTCAACTCAAACTTGCCCAATTCATTAGTAAGTAAATATTGTAATAAATACGATGGAGTGCCACTGTATTTGTACAGGATCAGCAAAACTTCATCGAACGTCAACACAGTGTCCAAATAACCCTCTCAACGCCTCTCTGCAAAACACCTCAGTCTCCTCATCCTATCCCGAACCAGAAACATCCTTGAGAGCCTGAGACGCGACTTCCTGTTCGTTAAACATCCCTCCATCTCCACCACTGCTCCCGTTCCCGTTCACCGATTCAGGTACGCGTTATTATTACACGAACGTGCCGCAAGGCTCGCGCGTTGCCACCTTATGTAACCCACATAGTCATTGCGGGGCAAGAAAAGAAGGAGGTGTATATCCTCTGGTCTTAGGATAGCGGGCAAGAGCAGAGAGCGAGAGAGTTCTCTGTCGCAAGGAGAACAGAGAGCAACGTTCACCTTTCGGTGAGTCAGGCAGCGGAACGGCCATAGATCTCGAGAGAGGACGAGAGAAAAGAAACGACGGAGGGAAAAGGGAAGGAGAGGCTCGTTCTAGCGGAGGACTAAGTAGCTCGGCAAAGATCACGGCGTCGGGCGTGGGAACAAGGCCCCTCCTGGCTCTGTATACGCTGCTCTCGACACACGGCGAACATTACTGGAACTTCCTCGGTGTGGCACTTGTGCCACGGATGCTTAACAGTACTTGGAGTGGCTGATTCCACCGGGTTAGACCGCGACGGTCGCCACGAAAAGCGAAGCGTAATCGCTGAATGCGCGCTGCGTTAGGTCGTAGTGTTGAAGATGCGTGTTCTCTGACGAATCGTTCTGACCAATGGAACACCTAAAGTTTGATTGCTTTCATTGCTATCGAGGTAGCTCTAGACTAGGGTTACAGTGGATTTCTGATAATAAGAATAAATGTAGAAGCGTTTATGGGAAATTTTAAGATATTAAATTTATAGAATGTACCGAATGTACGAAAATATCTGACGTAAAGAATTTGTTATCATATTTAGAAGATGAAATATATCTTCGGGTAGTTCTTACTCTTACAGTCGCATGCATAAAAATATGAATTCGCAACCTATAAATATTCGCAATCTATTTGCGAGTATATGTATTTCGGTTTTCAGACGATCTCTTCGTTAAAACAGACAGCTCGTCAGAATATATTCACCGTAATAGCCATGAGATTATCCTTTCCAGATTTTCGTTGCTTCAATCGAGATCAAAGTTTATTGGCCGACGAGCTGCTGGCAGTGGTTTGGCGATCTTCTGTGGCTTGTGAAACTAGGTTCAGTCAATTCATGTATACAGATTGGTTTATGGACGATGATCGATTCAGTGAAGTAGTAGCTTCCTATAAATATCCATTACTTCATTTCCATTCTATCCTTATATACCTAACAGCCTTCTGTAAAGTACCTATCATTTGAATCTGGACAAATCAATATATTTATGTCTTCATATATTATTCTTCGTATATTATTTTAATGGTTTTAAAGGGGTAATAAATTCTTGACAAGCTACTGATAGGTCTAAGTGTCACTAACGGACCACTCTTCTTATCACGACAATTTTCTTTGGCGATAAAGAGGGTTCGTCGAACGAACGGAGCAGCAGGAAGCGTCAGTTGAGCGCAATTTTCTACTAGAGATTTTTCGCGCGCCCCAGAAATAGAAACTTATTACTGTCAATGGAGGCGGAGGGTGGCTGGCTCGGTCAAGGCTCCGTTTATTTACATCGTGCAAAGGACATCGCGTTCACATCGCGGAGGCGGTCGGGCATTGTTACATCGGCGCTCCAACTCCCTATGTAACAAATTACTTTCACTTTGGCACCGGTGATAATGGTAGGTGTAGTGGCGTGTAACGTGGTATTCTAGCTTGGCATTGCTGTTAGAACGTCTGTATATTAGAAACGAAACGTTTTCGATCGATCGTCGCTCGGCTGGAAGCTTGAGTTGTTGTTTGAAGCCACAAATTAGAACATTCGGAGCTTCGGTGGATTCTATCGTAATACCTGCTATGTATTTTAACGCAATTAAATATAACGATAAACTGCAACTTTTTTAAATAAAACGAAATTTATTTTTTATTAAACCGTGAATGTGCGTGTAATATTTTTGCGAGCACAACTAAAGAAATGAAGTTCCTGCAGAAATTTCATATTTAGTATTTGATATACACTGCTCTAAGATACTTAAAAGATCGTTTTCTACGTGATTTTTATATTCATTTCTTGTGTATATTCAATTCTTCTTTATGTGATATCACACAGGTGTTACAAACTTCTTCGCTTCTGTCCGTTTAATTTGAACAGAACTGTTCATAGTGACCCTCTTAATCATCTTGAAAAATACATCCTTAATGTGCAAACATCTTACAAACTCTTTAAATGTATGAGCATCTGCAATTTATTATTCATTATAGTAATAATTTACAATGATTTATTCGCAATTTATATAATGATTTATTCACTGTAGTATCTTCTTACGTGTCACAATCACAAATACATAGTCATCGGATAACGTTTGAAATAATCACCACAGGCAACATTCCAAATAATCAATAAGGCTGGTACTTGAAATGCTCGCACAAAAAGAAAGAAAGGAAAATAGTAGTCAAACTTGAAATAGTGAAGAGGCGTAGTCGTTCGGTAGCATCGAGTTTTCTCGATCGAAGATCGCAGGATCTTTGAATGCGCGCGAGGAGTACGCGTCAGATGCAAGGATCCTCAAGAGGTACACTTCCGTGCAAATGTGTGTCACGAGTTTCCCACGAGATGAACCGGCGAATGGCAACATAGGCGCGGGCATAGACCAATTACTAGCGTAGACTCTCATTGACTCGCGATTTACGCGAGCTATCGGTCGATACTGGCGAAACGCGCTCGCGATTAAATCCGCTGAACGCGTTGTTGCACGCAAACGATGGTCCAGCGACTTGTAAACGCGTTCTAAAGGACGATTATTAAATGTAAATGTGTACTTGACCAGTCTGGTTTCGTGGAAAGTTGTTTGATCATGTTCGTTAATATTTGGAACGAATTTGGTGCAGGAGTTTTAATTCGCGTAAGAATTTATAAGTTACAATCTGTTAAATGTCCCTTTCAATGTTACAGTTTTTGTAACAAGTAGGGTAATCGAATGATTTGATATACTTCTATTTTAAATTCAAACGTGGATCAATTATTTCATGAGAAACATCGACAATCGATATCAAGATTTTATGCTAATAGTTCGTGGAATGATGGTAGATCACTGGAACATTCTCGTAACGAGAATAGGATCAAAGTAAAGTATATCTTTCGTTCGTTTCATCATCGGGCATTAATTATAGTCCACTAAATCAACAGACGGCTAAGCGTGTCTTTGTTATGCTTTCTTATTCACTTTCACCTGGCAAACGCTTTCTTTCCCGGCTGTACCGTTAATTCAACGACAGGTGATCTTGTGGTTATCGCTTTTCGTATCATTATTTTTATTCTGAAAGTTCTGCGCTTACCAATGTTATTTTTTAAGATTTTCTTCCAGAACTTCGTTAAAAAGTATGTGCTCTTTTAAGGAAGAAAATAATTCCTGTACATAATAATTGACTTTTAGCTATTTCAGCACTTCTTTTCCTTATACAAAATGTTACAAATATAATGAGGCTTATTATACACACTTCTTCGTTATTATATTTGGTAGTTTGTCAAGCTTATGCAATATCAAATAGTTGGGAAAAATCAGGATCTACAGTTCTAAAAATATTATTTTCCACGATAATTCAGAGGAAAGGTGACAAAATCTTTAACTTCAAAAAATTGTAAAGTTCGACACTCGTATAGAAATCTCTGCGTTTCTAGACATTTAAACCCATTGCTAAATCTGTTTACAAAAATTTGTAGCTTTATTTTTGGGAAAACTGCATTTGTACCACTCTTGCACTGAACTCTTCTATTAAATCTCTCTCCATACTAAACAAACTCTATCAGCTGACGATCATTCCTTTTCAAATACACGAAAACATGTCCAATAATCTTTACTTATGGTACTTCTACAACTCTTTCGAAATTCTGTGATCCTCCGGTGAAAACCTGCTTCTCGAAAATTTTCCAAAAGCTCTCCGGCAGAACGAAGAAAGCCTAATCATATTCTTCAACCAATATATTCGACCACATGGGAATTCACCTGGGGCTCGTTCTGATTTCTCGAAGAATCGCACGTGTATGTAGAATCATCGATTCGATTCGTCCAACTCGCACCAACCGGTTCCAGAACGCAGCTCAATTTCATCCAAGACTGAACATGCCTGAAGGAGAACAGGGAAAAATTGGTCGGGTTTTATTGTGACCAGCCCGCGAGAATCGTAATTTGTCAGGGTCACGAAGCTTTGGGATTCGCGAAAATCTGGCGCAGAAGCGTAGTGGCCTCGTTGCACCAACGATCTAGCGTGATCACAATGATATTACTTTGTTCACGGTGGCTTGTTTCTTTACAAGCTTCGCTGTCAAGTTGGTACAATTGTCCATGGTTTGCCGAGAATTGCAAACCATAATTGTAATTGCGGGTTCTTTTAGTGGATAAAATCTGATTGACCTTTTCTCAAAATTAGAATTATGCTAGTACAACTTTGTTACTCCTTTTATTTGTAGCAATCCTATAATTTAAATTGCAGTGTATCTTTGACCAGTCGAGAATTTCTTGGAGAAAATATAAATTTAAATCGAAGAATTAGTATTGCATTACTTATCATAAAATATTCATTGGATAATCTTAAATGATAATTTAAATGATACTTTAATTAATTAGATAGTGTATGGGAACTTTGATAGCATAAAATGTTGGATTAATTAAGATAGAAAACAAATTAATAATCATTCGAAGCTATCGGTATACACAGGTGCTTTCGATTTCGTATCAACGAGAATGACAGTCTGATCTTGTGCGCCGATTAAGAAAACAGGATGCAGTGGTTTACATGTTAAGTAGATGTTAATTGTATGGGACTGCGGTTAACCCGTGCTACGGTCTCAGACCACAAGATAGAGATGGCTTTCTTCATTCCCCTGAGTCGTTTATCGAAAAACATCGCAATCTTAGAAAATACTATCCACCCATATAATGCACCAACCACATTCTATACAAATTCTTGTAATTCTAAGACAAAAGTACGAAATTCATTTTCAAACTAGTATTAAATTCGAAGCATTCGTTGCAAAACAACACCTTAATGCATACATCAATAAATTAATCTAAATCCACGTTAATGCATATATTAATAAATTAATATAAATACACGTTGATGTATACATCAATGAATTAACATAAATACACATTAATTTACATATATTACAATTTGTAATGTAGCAAACCCGGCTAAGTTATTACTCCTATTATAACTCAACAATGAAACACGTTATCGCTAATTATCAGACACTAAATCTCGTTAAACAATTAAAAAATCTCCTTTGTCGGGCATCGTAGGATCATCGATCTCCCTTATATCAGATTTGCTCCGCAGTTATAGGATCATATATGTTACCAGACGTACATGTGACGCTTATTAACAGTGTTCACGTTCCCGCGTCGATCATCGGGGATCGATAGGGTCGAGGTCAAGGGGCCAGATTCGCGATGATCGACTATGACCCCGCCGCAATCGTAAAAGCGTCTGCTGCACGAGTCCAGTTGATCGATGATCCGTTTCAAGATCGATTTACCAGCTTTCAAAGCGTATACTCGCTAGTTGCTACCGAGACGCATCTTTTCACGAAGATCAAACTCCTTTTTATTTAATTATAGCTAATCACGTGCTCTTCTTTGTTCTGTTAATTTGCTTACATACATATTTTTCTGAGATTCTCCATTTGCAATTTTTAGAAACAGATGTATTTTAAAGAGGAATTTATTCCTTTATTTATCAGTATCATTCAGTTTCGTATATCGAAGATTTGGTGGGAAATTTTTTTTTCAGTTGGATTCTGGATATTTTAATAATTTTTTGATGTTGTAAGATTGTTGAAGTTATATTAAACACGTTTGTGTTTGTATATAAAAAGTATCTTATATAAAATGAATTATTCGTTCTCGTAATTATATTGAGATGTCATTGACACTATCAGTGAAACGAGACATTGCGTCATGTAAAAGTGACTTAAGATTCTTGCTGTCTCGAAACAGGAAGAATCATACAATACATATGGCGATCAGACGATATGCACATACAATTGATTAATACAGCGGAAGACTTCATAAATACATCAGATGAAAGAGGAAGGTAACCGAGGAAACATAATAAAAATGCATCGATGGAAACCGATAACGGTGAAAGATTCGCTCAAAATTATACTATTATAGATGCCTTCTTCAAATTCTAACTCCACTTCTTCATTCTTCATCCTTCGACTCTAACGTTTCCAATCATCTTGTTAATCCCTAGCATCTCAATCTGTCGTTCTCCAAATAATCGCCATGGTTATTTTCAATTGAAAATTTCTATCATCTATTTTAACGTAGCTATTACATATTCTACGAAACATCCAACATCTTCCCCATCTTCGACTTCCTCCAACAATCGCAAGAAAAGTCCTAATAAGAGAAAGAGAGAGAAAGATTTATTCATCTGTGCGTCATCATGGTCGTTACCACCCAGCACGAAGGTCTCACCTGGTCTCACTGTACAATGATTCAATTCCGGCGGATGGACGACAGTTGGCGCGCGACGATCGCTCGATTTCACGCGGGAAACGCTCTGCGATTTGAACGGGACACGCGGCCGTTGCCGAGTCCTGGACGATTATCCACACCGAGCCGTGTTTCCTCGGAGCGATTTCCTTGACGCAGTCTACTATTCAGCGTGGGAATCCGGCGACGTGTACCGTTGCGTCTCATCGTCGTTCTCGTTCGTTGTGCCGCCGAAGTAACCGTGATTTCATTTAGACCCTGGTAATCGCCGCCTCTTCGATCCTGAAGGATGGTCACTGCGAATGGAACATGATGTCTAGCCTGGATTTACTCGAGCAATATGGTGTACAATAAAAGGTAGACACAAGTTTGACGCTTAAACGATTCTGAAATGCGGAGAGGCACTCAGGACAGTATATTTTCTATCGTTTTATTTTTCTATTGCTTTCTTGGATCGTTATTTCTTTTAGTTATTATATATATTAGCTACGGGTTGTTGAGGTGGCGAGTTTTAGATGAATAAGGGCTGCTTGTACTTTGCACGATATTTTTTTCGGCAGTTGACGAATAGCTGCGTGTGCCTGGTGTTGCTCGAGTTTCGAGTGGGTGATGGATTGGTGAGATTGGATTGGGAGAGGTTGGACACTTCAGCGTGGATGTGGATGTTTTCTGGATGGATTGAAAATTTGTTACGAAGAAAATTGATTCTTATTCCTCCTAAAATTAAAAAGAAAGAGTTACTCGGGTTTAAACTGAGAGAAGACGAGTTTTAATGGTAGTCGTAGTGTGCGGACTACTATATGTTTTCTAGGGTATCTTTGGCAATTCTATCTTGCAAATTGCATCAAAGATTCTTCCGGTTCTTCTGGCACAGAAGGAGATATTCTTTTCAAAGAAATATGGTTTTTATTGATCATAAATACATCCTCGATATTAACGGTGTCTCATTGTTCAGATAGCATATAGATTGATAGAGAGCTGTGAAATAAAGGAATCGTGAGATAATCTACGAATGAATGAAACAATAGACTTTTAATTAACCGGAAACAAATTATCCAGTTCCCTTTTTTACACAGGTACGAGTACGCTCTATGTTCATGAATAAGTATACCATGCAAAAAATAATATTTTTGTCTCTATTACATAGTATTCAGCTATATTCAACCAAAATTTACAAACTTACAATTAATTTTTAAATATTCAACTATGGAAACAAATCAAAAATTGTCAAAAGCGTACCTTGAAATTTACCAACAAAGATAATAAAGATTTGGCAAGAAATTTCCAATATTTCAATATATTATAAATATCACACCTCGAATTCTCCAAGTGATCCTTTAACATAAATAACTGTTAAACCGAGCCTGTTCTAATGCTACCTCCGCAACTCTTTGACAAAGATCAAAGCCACGACGCCTGGACTTTTCAAATTACAACCAATTACCAGCAAAAACTGCATCCTCCAGGCATCGACACTCTCAATTACCAGGCAGCAGCCTCCAATCTTAGCCTCGATCTCTTGAAACTCCACGAAGCAATCCCAACGACCCAACACCCAGTATTCCTCACATAAAAACTAACAAACTCAAAAAAGCTCAGCGAAAGAAACGTACAGAGTAACCAGTAAAATAAACCTCTCAATAAGTCTGCTAATAAGAATCTTTCTCTTCATTCCCACCAAAACCAAAACAGAGTTATATATCACTTGACTCCGCGAAGACATAATCTTTCACAATTTCTCGCGCACTGAAAAGCCGAAAGAAAAAGCAGAACGATCGTTGGAAGGGCTGCACGCGATCGTTTCTACTGATCGAAGTCGATTATCGGCCGTGGATTCCCTTTGAATCGTAGAAAAGTGGCGCGTTACGAGCTAACGGTATCTCGAATGAAAAAGAAGCGAAAGCGTTCGCGCTGGGGTGACGAACGAATTAGAAATTACAATCGAGTGGTCGACTGGTTCATAACACGCGCCTTAGTCAGACCGTGAGAAACCGGCATCCGTCCGTGTGTTATTTTTGCTGGTGATCCATGAATCGTGACCGACTGGATCGATCGGAAAACAGGGACCGCAGTTTCGGTTCGTTAGCGAATTAATGCCACCGTGCAACTTCTTGCTGAGTATTTGTAGCATTTTTCTGTACTCCCTGGTGACCGATAAAGTCGTACAGATGAGTCACGTTAGTGTACAAGTATAGAATGCTGGAATTTATTTTGAATTTCATATTCTCACGACTCTGTGCTTGTAATATCAAGAAGTTTAGCTGTCTATTACGGAATATTGGAATTGGTTGTTATAAAGAAATGTGGTTCGCGCTTGAAGAATTCAATTTGAAATCAATTTTCGATAGTTTTACTTTTCAATAGAAGTACTGTGACATTTTGTCAGGTATCTGCTTTTTGAGATTTGTGGAAATTGTAGTTAAATGAGGAATAAGGAATATCTAATTTCAAATATGATGATCTGGAATTTTGAAAACATACACGTTCTTCTTTAGGATGTTCCGCAAGAAGTTCCAGTTACTCCTAAAAGAGAAACAATACCGTTAATATAACAATTAAAGAGAGAAATTGTGTCAGGCGATTAAATGTTGCCAAGTCAGTTTATACGATTTTTTGTATTTTTATTTGAGCAACGATAAGAAGAATATTTAAAGTTTATTTCGATCTGCAATACACTCGCCATTATTTCTTACAATTCCTCAACAGTTTCCTAATTCCATCTTCACAAAATGAAGCTTACAAATGCAATAATATAAATTACATACTGTTAAAAATCAACCAAAGGCTCACGATCTTGATAATTATCCCAATAATCATCGCTCTGTGTTATTTCTCCAACAATTTCAACAATGGTGAAATGAAACTAATATATCGCTTGAAGTTTGGCGAAGCTTAAAATTTCCAAGCTTAAGCGTAAAATTTCATCACAAGTAAAAGGACGAGAAAGATACAAACTAAACCGGAAGAAGTGCATTTCCTTTTCCAATGATAGTCAGCTCTTAACGTAATCCAGAGAAATGGCGACGATGGAACCGTCGCGCTTATTCTTGTAGCTGAGAAAATCCGCACTCGAACCAACAGTCCTGCCAACGTTGATGTGTATGAGAAATGACGGAAGCCCGCAAAAGTCGAGGAGTGGCGCACGCTTCCTGTTGCCGGTTATTGTTAACGGCACTTTTCGGCGCGTATCCGCTCCCGGAGAAAGCGTATCGGGCGATGCTCCTTACTCCTTGTGCCGCGGCCGCGG
>NT_176570.1:1599064-1631001 GCF_000188095.3 Bombus impatiens
GGCCGCTTCCGCTTGAGTAGCGTGTGGTTTCCGGTGCGTGGCGCACGTACGATGTCGACTGCGATACACACCGCCTCCCTGCGCATATCGATAGTCAGTCGGAACTGGACTGTCGTTCGTGACGGTTGTGGTCCATGTTAATCCCGTGATTTTTCGATTTTTTTTTTTCGTTGAAATCTTTTGCTGCTTGATTGTTTTTTGTATCTTAGTTGGTTCATTAAAATTGTGATTTTTTGCTGGTTGATTTCTTTTTGCATCGTATTTGGTTTATAAAAATCGTGATCCTCTGCTGGTTCATTTTTAAATATTTTACTTGCATGAGCAAAAAAGTGGTACTTCGTTGGTCCATCTTTTAATATCTTGATTTTGCTTCTAATTATGTTTATCGAGCAGATTCGCTTTACGCGAGAAAAGTTTTGTGATATTTTTTGGTGATGAGAATAGAGTGACTTATTTTTTCATGTATGAAGTCCAATTTTGTTTAGTAGTGGAGAATGATTGTTAATTCGTTAAAATTATCTAGCTTCGATTAGAATTGTAGTTGGAAAATTACTTAGATCTCTGGTTATCGGTATTATAGTGTGTCGTATAATAATATAACGCATCGTGCTCTAAACTCTGTTCATGTATACATTAATTGAACTTGTATTTTCTGTTTAAGTTGCGTCAACTTTAATTAGTTGCACCATGAACGAAATAGATAAAACGCTATCTTAAATTTACATACAGAACTGTACTGATCGAGTCTTATCGCTTCCTTTCAAGCCTCAACATTGCATTGCCTTGTTGAATTAGCATAATCGGAGCCAAAAAGGTCTACATATATAATTAATTGTATTTGATAAAAACATAAAATGGTTAATAATCTTATCGAATGTTATCACTTCTTTCCAAATTTCTCCAAGTTTAAAATGATATATTAACTTAATTGTTCCTATAAAAAATAAGGTTCCAAGAAACAATATTGCAATTACATCAAAAAATTACGATATCAAGTATTAAATTAACTTAGCAATTTGAGAAAAAATTTCCACCAAAAGACAAAATTCTCAGACATTGGCAAATCTTTAAATTTACAGTTTTTGGACATATTTCTATTTAAAATTCGCTTCTAAATTTACCAAGGTCGGGGGAAAAATGTATAAAAGTTACCAATTCTTATCTATGCCCTAAACTAAATCCAATCAGTTCAGACACAGACAAGTCTTCAAATTTTCTTATCTATTACCAGCAGACGACAGATTAGAAATTTGTCCAATTATCAACGCCCATGCATAAATTAGAAATCACATGTAAAAATCAGAAATTAAAAATTTGTTCTGTGATCGTGGATAAATCCGATCGGTCCTTGATTTCGCATGGACCATTGGGAATGGCGACGTTTCCAGTTGTGGGCTGGGAATATCCTGGACGTAGCCTGGGAATATCCTGTCAGAACTCTCGCATTCCGGATCACCGAGTCGGAGTTATGAAATACCGAAGTGGAAACGCTCGAGCTGCCACGAGAGGTGGTTTTGCATTTCAGTTTCTCGATCGAATTCCATCTGTTCTCTACCTCTATTCGTTATACAGCTATCTATGTATCTCCATCACTTTCCTTGGCCGCTTTTGTTTCGTGCAAAGAGACTGACTCGAAGGAATTTTCCGGTTCTTATAACGTTTTCCTCTTACAAATTTCGATACCTAAGATAATTGAGGATCTTTGGAAATACGTGTGGGCAGAATTCGACGAAAATTGAGACTCATTCTTATGTATTATTATTTTTATAATGATTCCGTTGGGAAATCGTGTAATTTGACTTAAATCTTATTTCATAGATGTCGATTGACCTGTGGACTATTCTTTAGCGGAACCCTTTGAGTTCCTGGAGGAAAGCTCGTGGGTCTTCATCCATAAACACTCCTTTCATTTTCGTGTGCCTTCTGTGAGGGTCAATTATAGCCAATTATAGAGTTATATAATGATGTGTTCTGATGATATAATAGGTGAAACTGTTGAATTCTTTTGATGAAATTTTCTTTAGGTTCAGCTTTTGTTTTGATGAGATTTAAACACACTAAATCCTTTTAGTTAGTTTCAAAAGAACATGTTATATTTTTATGACGTACCTTAAGAATTCGTAAAGAGTAAAATATGCATATCTCAGTAATTCAAAGTTCCTTTTATTGTCTTTGATTATGAAGTTTATTAAGTTTAACACGTGTGGAATTATTAAATCAAATTATCAAATTATGTAGAATTAGAAGATCTTCGAATGTAAATTAACGTGTGCCATTTATTTATTGTTACAGCACCAAGATCATCCAGTGCAGGCACCAACAATCTACCGCCACTGACGTTCCATCAGGTTCATGGTGAGAATATCAGACTCTGCAATGGCGGTACCATCGCCAGAAGATACGAAAGCTTCTGCAGGGGCATCACATTCAGCGCACGACCCGTCCGGGTTGGCGAAAAGGTAAATTTCACTAAAAATTGTCACCATTCGCTCGAACTTACTTATCAAATTATTCGGTATTAATATGTTGTAACAAATTTTGAAAAATGTCTAACAAAAAACAGTTATTGTAAAGTGGACAATTTATAAATAGATAATTGGGAACAAGCTCTATTAACGTATTCTTGAATATTTATTTCCTTCACTATAATTCCACGCATAATTAATTATGTACTTATTTACCAACGCTCTTGATATATTTGTCGTAACAATTAACAGAATCAATCAGTTTTAATCTAATTTTTTTAATCTAAAAGATAGTACTAATCCATCAATTTGACAAAACAATGTAATCAGAGAATTAGTCAAAGTTATACATCATTCTTCGTTCAAATCTCACTGAAAAAAGCTCATCAATCATCAAATCCGCAATTATACCAACACGAGTGCAACATTCTCAGGAAACACACTGTCGAAGTCAACCAACACGCTTAATAACAAGTCTCAGCGAGGTCGATGCAATTAATCGATTCGAGCCGCAGATATTTCCCCACGGTGGAAAACACCGTTTTTCCCGCGTTTCCTCGTTCTCTGCCCGTAAATCGTATACACCAGGGCGACGGTTAATTGTGAGAATCGGGTGACTGTTGTTCCGCTCGACGGCTTTCGTCATTTGCATTTTCTGCATGCGTCTATCGAACTTAACGAGCGACTGACCCTGAAGAATGGCCGAGTCATTTCACGTGGGCTGATAATTTAGCTTTAGATCAAGTCGATTTAGATTTTTTTCTCGAGGAGATCATTTAGTAAAATCCAGTTTATTTCTCAGCCGATACGAATACATTAAATTAAAATAGAAATGCATAGTAAAAAATGTGAGCTGTGGTAACTTTGTTTGTAAATTAATTAAAAGTACATTTGCTTTTTTGCTAATTAGTACCGCCACTAGAAAACTATGCTAACCGCAAAGGGATAAATGTTACTTCAGAAAAATGGGCGTTGTGCGTTTATGGAGATTTTCTCCACGTTAAAAAATAGGTTTTTGTCTTAAACTTTACATGGGTTAGATCTTTTGAGGATCTTTTGCAATGTTAAAACGTAGAGGGGAAGTCGAGGTTATTATTTGTTTTCTTTCTCCAATATATTTTCTTTAGAATACGATTATGTTATTATTCATTGGATTTGCTTTCTCAGAGTTGAAATAAAAACGAATGGCAATGAGTTAAACTTAGATTAGATTGTATCAGATTTGTATCAGACATGAGAAATAGCTAATTATACAGTTTCATTCGTGATCTGTAACGTCTGGAAAAGTGCCAGGAACCAATTAAGGGTGAAAATATAATGGAAGCCATTTATTGGGGGTTGAAAGCTTAAGCACTTTTCTGAAGTAATGTTTGAACAGCTCCAAAGGAACGTGCGAGTTGGTAAAAAACTGTATGAAAACAGAGGAGCCAATTAGGAATAAAAATGTAATGGGGTATAATTACCGAGGGTTGAAGGTTTAAACACTTTTTTTAAGTAATATTTAGACAGTACTAGAATAATATATGAGTTGGTAAAAAAATTGTATTCAAAGAAAAAAATGCGAATTGCGTTTTTGGGTCAATTGTTATTTCTTGACTGAACAGGACCTTCTATACGCAAAGTTGTCCAGCTGATTCGAGTTCATTGATTCGGAATGGAAGCGCGTGGCAACGGGTACGAAGTTACGTTGTGGAGGAGAGCGTGGGCGAGCCATTCGAAGGCTCGTCGTGGATTTCACTAAACGCCTTGGAATATCGAATTTCCACCATCGCTTGATAAACGATTCGATTTGTCTCGCGAGACTTGTACGATTTGTTTCAATCTCAACCTCTTGTCATGCGCTTCTATTGGTGCTTGTTTCGATAGCGTTAATTGCTTGTTGCTATGATATCGTGTTATGTGCAAGATATTGAAACATTATGTATAATTTGTAATTAATCTAATCATCAATTTAAAGAACTAAAGCCATAATTAGAATCGAAATTGAATTTTCATAAAAGAAATATGACGTGCTTTTGTTGAATGAGAACAATAATTTCTAATACGATTTTTTCCTTTTTTTTTTTAGTATATGTATATAGAGCTTTGGAATGTGAGTTATCTTAACTCGATATCTATCTCTGTGTGATATCCAGCAAATATCACAAGTGTTGTGTTTATCTTCGAGATCTTCTCCTAATATTGATTTTTCGATATTCGGTAAATACCCAGTGACGAATTTATAGAGTTACCTCTATGTACGTGCACTTTATAAATTGCAGCAATTAATTTTCGACTCGTTTTGATTAGATTTGAATGGAGAAAATGAAATTAACACTGCAAACATTGTTTCTGTATAGATCCGTTTTGATCAAATTTAAATCTCGTTTTGAGTGAAAGAGTTCGAATTGAATAGGCAAATTCAATGGCTTAATTCTTTTATTTATAATCCAAGAAATATATGTAATATGTTCGCCAGCAACATTCGTCGAGAATTTGAAAGTCGATAGAAATGATGGAATCATTCTAAGGTATTTGCGTAGGTGCACTAGTCTTAGAAATTATATCTTAAATTACTAGGAGAGAAATCATAATCACGCGTCTTTGCGTCACTCGACACAATTGACGCAATTAAGTCAATCATCAATAGTATATTTCTTCCTTTCCATTCTTATCTAACAATATTGATTATAACGTACGAGGAACTCTGTCCATAAAATCGCATAAAAATCGAAAGTATTTATGAAATTTCTCTATTGTATGCGTTTTCTCCGAAACGCTTCGAGCAGATCTATTTCATCGGTTTCCTGGTTTCGTCGGTCGTAATAGAGAATCGTAAACCGCGAAGTTAGAGGTTTAGACGTAAATCGTTTAAAAGGCAAAGCCATCAGCAAAGACATTCGGTTCTAGGAAAAAGAACATCGGCGCGAACTCGATATTTCGTAACTGTTCCCCTCTGTTAACTATCGCCTTTAAGATTTTCGTCACGTTCAGCCTCGTGACATAACGTGGCCGAACTTGGTAGTGAAAAAGAGTCTTGTCGTACACGAAATCCTGTGATTGAACACTACGAATTGCGTATAAACGGGAATATTCCTTCGAGAATAACGAAAATAATTTAGAGCTGGAGAATAATTTGAAAGCTGGGAGAAGAACTGTTGTATTTATTTGATAAGATCGGAAAGTTCGTCCCATAAGAATTCTAGGAACAGAAGGTTCAGGTAGTTACGACCTATTAAAAGGATTCTCATGATCAATTTGTAGGCCAGTGATTTAGTGAGCCCGTCGTGATGTATCGACTTCCGATAGAATGTTGGTAATTTGAAAGAAATTGTAGGACTCCAAATGTTTTAATTGCCAACCTGAATTCCGGTTGATCTCGTTGCTCAATGAGCGAAGCATTTCCAAAGTACGTAAAAGGAATTAAACGATAATTGCGCGAAATCTTATATGCGTTTGTCGGAAACTGATAAATTGAAATTGTGAAACGTTCTTATTAGAGTTGAGTGAGAAGTGTTACGATTAATCATAAATGCCCACAAACATTTCTACATCACAGAATTCCTCAGACTTACAATTAATTCGAAACGTAGTTCTTCTATCATTATCATCTTCATTCACAATCAGTACATTACGTTACAGTCGTTAAATACAGAAGCTCTCGGTAAAATAACGAGACCTGATTAAATACTAAAATCTTAAAGATCGTAATAGCTCCATTAATCCAAAATGGCAATAATTCCTCAATGACTCAATCTCCGATGTAGGATTATTATTATTATTATCTGTTGATATAATATTATTAAAAACCACCTCCTTTCATATCATAATCTTAACTACCACATATCACAGTCTATCATCGTAACGTCATTAACAACCACCCCTTTCTTTATATCACGACTCCATTAGGATCAATGACAATCCCCCAAGGTATAACAATAAGGCCATTTAATATCCAGCGTGAAATTTATAATTAATCTTTGGATTGTGAAAGCTAAGATAATTTCCCGCTGAGTCGATTTGAAGTTCGTTTTATTCTAATCAATCTCTTTTTTCTTTTTTTCAGATCTGTGTTAAATTCCTCGAGATCTCGGATAATTGGAGCGGCGTGATTCGCTTCGGTTTCACTAGTAACGACCCGATCAACCTGCGAAATGGCCTTCCGAGGTACGCCTGTCCGGACTTGACGAACAAACCCGGTTACTGGGCGAAGGCCATGGCCGAGAGGTTCGCCGAAAGGGACACGGTACTCTTCTATTACGTCACGTCCGCTGGGGACGTGCACTTCGGCGTGAATGGCGAGGAAAAGGGCGTATTCTTCAGCGGTATCGAGACACGAGGTCCATTGTGGGCTATCATCGATGTCTATGGCAACAGCACAGCCATCGAGTTTGTCGATCCTAACAGACAACATTTCAACAACATCAGGAGAGGCACCGAGCATAGCAACGAGGATAACGCGCAGCACAGCAGGCACTCGGCCATGGACGACGCGAGCAACGCGAGCAGAGACGTTGAGAGGATCATCGTTCCTTCCATGCAGGGCATTTCGATCCATCATGAGCCCGACGTCGAGCTACCTGGACTCAGGTTTCAGCCTGCCGGTGTCATCTTCACGCCGTTGCCCTTCCACTTGTGAGTATCTTCGGGAATCCCTTTATCTCGTAATCGCATCAAAAGCATCTTCTCATCGAGCACCATGATCATAAGATCGAGCTTTAACCCTTTTGAACATAATGGTGGTTGGAGACTGTGATGATCACAAATGAAGCTTTTTACAAACTTTGGAACTCTAAACCGAGTCTCCACTGAAGCGCCAAAAACGAGGAGCTGTTTTGTCGGCGCTTGTTTGTCCACACTAACGACTTTCTCAAGAAACATGAAAGAGTATCGAAAGGTTGACCGTTGTTGCTTCAGCGAAGACACGGCTTTATAGTTGGTGTAAGAAATAGGGTTCAAGAAGAGATTAATAGGTTCTATTTTATCCTAGTATAGAGTAATATATATATAACGAGACAGTGCTGAACATAGATGAAGATTTTCACGATTTGATAGTTCTTTATATATGTTGTTGGCATAAAAAAAGGCACTTCGGGAAGAGATCGATAGGTCCATGTTCTATCTCACCTAAAGCAAAATATGGTTGAGTAGAATGTTTGTACCAGTTTTGTTCTGAAGCTTTCAGATAATTTAAATTATAAGAATCGTGACAAGAATTGAATTAGCACGATACAAGACTGTAAGAATCCCATGGGCTGCTATTGATTCGTTCGTAGCCACATTGTACAGTTAGAATGGTCTTCCGGTGTTATTTGTTCTCTAACTCGCGTCGATTACCATCGCGTGTTATGTCTGTTCCGTGTAGCTTTACAATGGGTGAATACTAACAAGGCCTTTTTGGAAAATTCAATGTACTTCGCGTTGAAATTATGTACACTTTAATTGTTTCCCTCATATAAATGTGCTCTAAACGAAATTTTTAAGTATTCTGTGAATTTCTATAAATTATCAAATCCTGAATGTTGATTTAACATGATCAATTTATAAAAGTATACATAGTGCAAATTGCTCAATTCAATCCATAACTCTTTCAACATCTCTCTCATGATATTATCTCATTGCTACAACTAATTAAGATTTCAAAACTTAATATGCACATTCTTAGAATTAATTTAAACTTCCCTTCACTTAACTACGAGATCTTCTATTATGCTCGCCACGTAAAAGCTTCACCTACCTACATAATAAATGACTTCAAATCAACACCGTGACATCTCTCCCCCACATCCTAATCCTTCGACATTAAACATCAAGGCAACGTCAGCTTGCTTTAAACTGACATTTCCAACGTGGCTACCGTTCCGCAGTAGACCATCCTCTAATGGATTCTTGCTTCCTTCATTTTCCAGGACCCGAGGTAGAAACATCCGCTTCAGTAACCAGCAGTGCGTGGCGACACGGACCGACACGGAATTCTGTCACGGCTATGCGTTTACGAGCCAGCCACTGCTACTGGGGGAGCGATTGGTCGTGCAGATCCTCGCTACAGAGCCTATGTACGTGGGTGCTTTGGCTCTAGGTCTGACTTCTTGCGACCCAGCTCGGCTAACCGCCGAGGATCTACCCGACGACAGTGATCTGCTACTGGATCGTCCAGAATATTGGGTAGTCTCCAAGGATGTGGCATCCAGCCCTCAACCTGGTGACGAGATAGCCTTCACGGTAACTCACTTTGGCGAAGTTCAAATGAGTAAGAATGGCGGACCACCGAACGTAGTGATGCACGTGGACCAAAGTCTTCAATTGTGGGCGTTCTTCGATGTGTACGGTAGCACGCAACGAGTCAGGATGCTGGCTGAGAGGCCCACGTCACCACCGCGACAGCGCCAAAGCAATCCATCGCCAGCTACCATCTTACAACAGCAGCAACAGCAACAACAACAACAGCAGCACTGCAACCACAGTAACGCAGCTACAGAACTGTCCAGATTTTCCGAGATGGTTCAGTTCAAACCAGCCATTGGCGGAGGCACCGTACTGGTGGTGAATCTTCCTCCTCAGACTGGTTATGTTACACCGTCCTCATCAACGCCACAGCCTACTTACGCCTCCGCTGGGCATAGGAGTCAACACGTGCACCCTCCAGCAGTCACTGCTTCGTCGTCCACGGCGTCTACGGCGTCCACGTCGCATCCTGGATCTTCCAGACAGTCCTCACCGCCTTTAACAGGCACCATGGCCAGTACAGGTTCCTCTACGTACGTGGAGCCAGTGAATTACCAGAGTCTTGACGGTACTCTTACCTCTCAGGCGTCTTCCCACCTGCAGCAATGGAGCGAAGGCCTTCAACCTACGCCTGGACAGCCAAACGAGTGCTCGGTCTGCTATGAAAGAAGCATCGATAGTGTGCTGTACATGTGCGGTCACATGTGTATGTGCTATCCTTGCGCTATTCAACAGTGGTGCGGCAAGGGTGGCGGACATTGCCCACTCTGTAGAGCGACCATTAGGGATGTGATCCGTATCTATAGATCCTGAACGACGGCACAGCCACTCCGCGGAAGGAACGGTTCCAGGGGTTGATGCCCGACCAAATCGCGTTGATTCGTTTTCTCTCGGAACAAACAACCGCCGCCATTGTCGTACAGTTCATCGCATACGATATTTTGGAGTTCTCGTCTGTGGGGAAACTATATTTATGCTCAGGATAAATAATATCTTCGGTAACAAGTTCGTAGAAGCATCCAACTGTTCTTCTGCTCATTCTTCTGCAAATTTGGTCCTATTTGACGATGAGTAGTTTTGTTGTTACGAGATTCTCAGGATCTTAGAACTTTAAAAAAGCAGTGAAGATGACGCGGAAATGATAACTCAGATGAAAAGATGAGATCAATCGCGTTTATTACCACCAAATTGATATAGGATTGTGAGACGAGAACACGCGAAGTATCTTCGTTGAACCCTAAAGACTGCGAGTTTCTGGTTCATCGGCGGTTTTGCTGTCCTTGTAACGTCAATGAGATTCGCACAGTGTCGTTGAACTATCGTATTCGGTTGCAAACGAGTGACATAAAGATTCTGTGTACGCCTTCGAGCTTGGCAGAGAACAAAAGGAATGAGTGAACGTATGAAAGACGAAGGAACGAGTGAATGAAGAAACTAAGAAAGAAAGAGAGTAACATTGATCTTAGATATTTTCACAATCGACATTATATATAGTATATATATTATCGCTACCGTTACTATCATTACCACTTACTGCTGCTACTATTCTCAACCTTTAGTTATTATTTTTATTTGTACGACTAGTAATATTATTATCACGATTCTACAACGACAATAGTGGTCGTCACGTTATTCTTATATGGAGAAAAGTCACCCTAACGATGGGTATCATTATTTTTTATCGCTGTGAACAGATCAGACCATCGTCTCCAAAAAGAGCGCCATCTGGATCAGTCGAGACCGATTCAATTTTATTTTATTTAACAATGAAGTAAAATAAGCTCGTGTGATTATTAAGGCAGGCGCCGTAGGGCGCGTGTAAGTTAGAATTTACGTCGCTTTCACAACCTTATCTGGGTTTTTATGTTATTCGTTTTACTCTTTCGTTTTTTAATTTGCTCTCGCAAAGTTGGAACGACCGCGTCACAATCGTGTCCTCGAGCTTGCAGGACGCGCGAGTACGCGTCTCTTTCCTTGTTTGTTACTTTCGACAATAACGCCTGGATATGTAATGTATAACTTTGAAGTTGTTAGCGGTTCAAGCGACCATAAATAACTGTGGTGTGTGTATAACTGACTACTACGTATAAACGTCGTACGTATTACCAAAGAAACAACGCGACACGTATGATTCCTCCCCCGCTCTGCGTACGTTTCAATACGAACTCGCACGCAGTCCTCCACGCAGCCAGCCTTAGAAGGACGATGGTTTTTGATACGTTTTAGAACTTAGCATTACCGTTTTCTACCGAATTCGCGCGCCCCCAAATGCTACACGAAGAAACAATGTATACTCGTCTCTGGCAGTTGCAATGTGCAGATCTTAGCGACATGTTTTTTATCCAGAATCTACGTTTAATTGGTCTACTTGCGAGGGTTGAGGTTTTCGAGTGTAAATAATGTTCTTTCGGATTATAATTTCGCTGCTCTTTTAATATTGTAGAATCTTTATGAAAAATAATCCTTCGTGCTATATTTGATATTAGCTTTGTTATCTGACATCATAGAGACCTTGCCTAGTATTATAGCGAGAAACAATTTATACATTGAGTCAGTTGCATTACACAAGATTAAAGAAAAAGGACTAGAGTTCATCTAAACGATGAAGTTACAATGTTAGTTTTTCAAAACCATACAGTACAAGTTTAAAAACCTCTAAACGCCAAAAATCAGGGCAACAAAGGCCAAGAATCATTTGTATAAAAATTGTTCATCATAAGGAGCGATCCAGCGAGACGCTAAACATATCTTTAACCGCAGATCTCCGCGTTATATTCCTAACTTTATTGACGACAAAAGTACAAGCGAAGTTACTATACACTAGATTGCATAGCGTTCTAAGGGGCAATGTTTAGAGGCTTTTATCAGTGTTGACGACTAAAATGGAATTATTTGAGGTGCTCGATAGCCAAGCAGACGATCGAATTCCAAGAACTTCGAATCCTCAAAACATTCGTATACACTTAACTAAGCCAAACAATTAAGTTTCGATTATCTGGACCTAACCTTTCTCGGCCATCGAGTCTCTCATTTGTTATGGACTAAAAGCGATTTATAGAATTTCGTAGCGTCTCGTTCGATCATTCTAATCATCGTCCAACGATTGGAGTATGCATTTTGCGATTGTAATTTGCCTGGACGAGTAATTACTGCCCCTACGAGTTCGCGTTTCTTTGACGCGGACGAAATATCGAATCGACTGGCCGTGGAACGATAACAACGATTTTGTTGCACGGTCTGTCGAGTACACGAGGATCATCCTCTCCATGTGAGCGCTTTATTTTCGTACAGCAGCGAAACGAAGCCGAAAACGGCGACGTTTCTCTCTTCCACTCGGCCCACGGACGCAAAAAATCAAGTAAAAAAAGAACGAAATCCTAACGACGACGAGAGACGAGCGTCCTCGAGGCCGTGCCTTATAGACATTTTACCGACAGTCGGCATCTCGCGTCGCGTGACTCGCGTTGCTCGTCTGAGCTTCCTCCTATCGATCGACAGAGATCGCCCTGGCCAGAAGTTCGTCTCCCGATCCGTTCGATTCGTTTCCGGTAATAATCCTTGCTCTACGCCTTCGCTCCGTTGAGCCCAGCTCACAATTATCATGGCGTTTCAAACGTTTGTGAGGGTAAAGTGACGAGCAACACAATTATTACGCTATTTATCATATCGGTATACCTGTCTTTGATCTTGTGGTTCCTGAAATTTGGTTCTTGATAGTACTCGAGCTTAAACCGTGTTTGTGATGCGTTTGAATGGAAATTAGATGTTAACTCTTTGCTGTTTTTAGGAGAATTAAGAATTGTAGGAAATAAGAGATTGCTTTAATTTTCGAGGGAATTTATTTATTGGAAAAATTTGATATTATTTAATGTTTGGAATTGGGCAAGACTACATCAGGTATTATACTTTATGCCTAAGTTGTATTGACAATAATCAAACACTGGTTATGTATTTCAATGTAAGAAACAATTATGTATATTGAGTTGCGTTCAAGACACTGGACATTCGTGTAATATGTTTTAGAGATGTAGGTACTTAAATACTTCTTATATGAAATATACAGAAACACAACTGCCACTTTACCAGTCTAGTCTCTACAAAATTAAAAGAACCAAGTTCATTATTTTTTAAGCTATCTAATTTTAATTTCCAATTTTTATTGCTCAAGTTTCAAACAAACGTATCACAAATCGCAAGAATTAGTCTTCAATGTGTTCAGTTAAAAGGGAATTGTGGTTGCTCGTTCAACGATTATTCACAGCGTGATATCGAAAAATCCGGCGAAAAGTAATGATTAGCGTCGAGCTGCTCTTCCCCTGACAAACGTATTTGTCGATGAGGGCAAATTGTTCGCCTGGCGAAGAAATGCTCTTGAGCATATATATTTAAAATGAGATAAAGAATAATAAAAAGAAACATTCGCTGGAGAGAGAGAGAGAGAGAGAGAGAGAGAGAGGGAGAGAGAGCGAGCGAGAGAGAGAGAGAGAATGAAAGATGAAAAGAAAGCTTGAGACAGAGATATCGTAAAGAGTCAGGAAGAGATGAGAGAGGTCACATCACGTAAATTGGGATTGCGGTTCCTAGCCGTTCCCGGAGATGCGAGAGCAAAGCGACAATGAGAAAGAAAGAGACACAAGGAGCGAAAGAAGGATACTGTCGTCGGACAACGGATGCGCAATAAAGAGTAGTGAAATCTCTAGTCCAGCGAGCGGCAGCTTTAACTTGCCTGCCAATCCAAAAAAGAAATGATGAGATAAACGATGATGATAATGATGATGATAATTGTATTTGAATTAAGGAGAAAAAGAAAAAAGATGGTCTCTAAAAGAAGAAGAAAAGAAAAGCGGTCAGAGTATGAGAGGGAGAGAGAAAAAGAAAGAAAAAGAAAAAGGAGAGAGAGAGACAGAGAGAGAGAGAGAGAGAGATAAAAAAGTATGAAAGGATCGCGTAGGTGTATTTGTATGTGAATGAGAGAGAATGAACAGAAATTTTATAAAATACAAAGTTTTAAAAGAAAGAATTTGCTAATATATGGCGCGTGTCGAGCAGAAGCATACCAAGTCACGTGACACGCGCAACGAGAATCTTTTTATTAGGATACTCTATTTACGATAGAATCATAATAGTCGTGATCGCGTTTGACTTCGATGAAAGGTGTCACAGGCGAAACGTCGTTCAATATTTGCTCTTCCTGTTTCGTGTTTTACCAGAAAATCTAGAAGAAGAAAATAAGAAAGAATAAAGTTCCGCCATTGAACGTGTGAACCTACGAACAAAAACGATCGATGGTATCTTTTTCTTTGTCGATGAAGGATATTCTAGATAAATATTATATATTGATTATTATTATCCTAAGAATCGAATGAACAGACGCTCTCGTTGATGCCACCGGGTCATTGTCGTCGTGATATATTATCATTGTATGTCGGTGTACCGATCGATCGATGTTTTTTATTTTTCATCATCGTCGTTGTGGTTCTTCTCACGTTCCCCTACATTCATCATCCTTCGCCGTTTTTTCATCGCAAACGCATCTTTTTCTTTTTTTTTCTTTTTATATAATAGACGTACTCGACCAGCAAGCTGGGATTTCCTTTTCTCGATTGTCACGCGAGGACACTCGTCTAGATCTTCTTTTATATTTTATCATTATTTTTTTATTATTATTTCTATTATCGATATTACTATTAGGTTTATTATTATTGATTATATTATTATTGAGTTTGTCTTGTACCACTCGGCGAGAATGCGCACAAAAGAAAGAAAAAAAAAAAAAAAGTAAAGAAAGAAGAAAGGCAATTTCGAAGCGTGCGTTGCCTGCAATGGAAACGTTTCGAAGCGCGTTTTCATATCATGTTATTACACCGAGTGTACTGTCCGTTACGTCGTGGTTTGGAAAGAAAGAAAATGGAAAAAAATAGAAGAAAAGATGTCACCCTTGTCCCTCCCCTCGAGATTGAAAGATGATTCTATGTGCGATAAAAGTTCTCTGTAACTGTAAAGCTGTCGATTACGAATTTATACATATGTAATATAATTCGTGTAGCCGCGTGCTGTCCTACACAATAAAAAGCCTGTAATATCTATGAATCTTTGTGTCTTCCTCCAGTTGTATCATCCTCTTCTTTATAAGAATACCTGAATTATTTCAAGAGCAGACAGTTTAGTCCAAGTTAGACCAATTAGTTGAACAATTTTATTGATAATAGTCCAAATAGTCAATAATAGCAAGATAATAGATAATATTGATATTGTAATAGTCCAAAGAAGTTGATTTATGTGGAATAGATAAAAAAAATGTTGAAAGAGATTTTATCAAATATTATTCTATTATATCTTGTAAAGTTTAGTATTAAACGAAGATAGAAGAATTTAGAAAAAAATAAACCTTTATTTACAATATAAAAGTTTACAAATGTGTATATGTACATTAAAAATAATGCTATCTATTAAAACAATGACAAGTACAAACAAAATCAACGAAAACAGTGTACAGTTTATACAAAATAGTTGTGGGAATTGGTCGTTCTCCTAAAATATTCCTGTGTAAAAAGATGGTTTTCTGACAGGAACATGTCGTCTATTTAGTTTTCATCTTCACCTTCGCCAGCGTCCGTCGAGTCCATGCCAACTTCTTCGTAATCTTTTTCTAAAGCGGCCAGATCCTCTCTGGCTTCGTTAAATTCACTTTCGTCCATACTCTCTGCCACGTACCTAGATTTGGAAATTTGAAATTTAATTTTAATTTAATTTTTCCTAATTCATCTTTGTATCACGGTCATATATAATTTACCAATGAACAAATGCACGTTTGCCGAACATGAGATCAAATTTTCTATTTAGTCTGGTCCATGCCTCAGCGATTGCAGTAGTGTTTGCAAGCAATGCCATCGCTCGTTGTACTTTGGCGAGATCTCCTCCAGGGACTACTGTTGGTGGTTGGTAATTAATTCCTACCTAAAAAATCAAATTTACGTCTTTAATTACCTACTTTTCCACGAAATATATTTCTATTTTTCTATCTATGGTATCAGTTCAGAATATTTCAAATAAAAACGATTATAGATCTCATAAAACACAAGTTCTTTCACTACTAAAATAAAATCCGTCTACCTTAAAACCAGTGGGGCACCAATCGACGAACTGTATCGCCCTCTTCGTCTTAATAGTCGCAATAGACGCGTTCACATCTTTCGGGACCACATCACCTCTATATAATAAGCAGCACGCCATATATTTTCCTCTCTGTGGATTGCATTTGACCATTTGCATTGCAGGCTCGAAACAAGACGACGTTAACTCCATCACCGTCAATTGCTCATGATAAGCTTTTTCAATCGAAACAATTGGCGCGTATGTAGCCAAAGGAAAGTGAATCCTGGGATACGGGACCAAATTCGTTTGGAACTCCATTAGATCCACGTTCAGAGCTCCATCGAACCTCAAAGAAGCCGTGATAGAAGACACTATTTGTCCAATTAATCTATTCAAATTCGTATAGGTTGGTCTTTCTATATCTAAGTTTCGCCTGCAGATATCGTAGATCGCCTCGTTATCGACAAGGAACGCGCAGTCCGAGTGTTCTAGTGTCGTGTGCGTAGTTAAGATGGCGTTGTAAGGTTCTACCACCGCGGTGGAAATTTGTGGAGAGGGGTAAATGGCGAACTCGAGTTTAGCTTTCTTGCCATAGTCCATGGAGAGGCGCTCCATTAGAAGGCTGGTGAATCCTGAACCGGTACCACCACCGAATGCGTGGAAAATTAGGAATCCTTGGAGACCGGTGCACATATCGGCGATTTTGCGAATTCTGTCCAGAACCAGGTCGATTATTTCCTTTCCCAGAGTATAGTGTCCTCGAGCGTAATTGTTCGCTGCATCCTCTTTACCGGAAATTAGCTGTTCGGGGTGAAATAGCTGATGGTAGGTTCCTGTCCGAACTTCGTCTAAAATGTAAAACGTTTGGAGATGTTGGAAATCGAGATTTTTGTCACTTTCTTAAATTCTTATGACATGTATCATATTTTATAATCAGACTGCGAATATTTATGTATGTTCGTAAGATTGTAAATATAATTTAGAAAATTGAATACTTTATATGGTTCTTCCATGCGCATTCTCTGCGTTTTTGTATCTTCAAGTTTCCCATAAATTCATAAAAATCCACGGTCTGTTTATATATCGTATAAAGTATGTCTATTGTATTGTGTTTGCAGAGAAGCTTATAGTAAATAATATGATTGAGAGTAGTGTGTCTCTACGTTCAAACTTTGTATACAGCAAAGAATGATTGTATATAGTGGAAATTAGTTACTTTTACTTTCATATTTTCTTCAAATAATATATAATATTTTATAATACATATATTATGCAAAATACATATGTATATATATATATATATATATATATATATATATATATATATATATATATATATATATATATATATATATATATATATATATATATATATATATATATATATATATATATATATATATATATATATATATATATATATATATATATATATATATATATATATATATATATATATATATATATATATATATATATATATATATATATATATATATATATATATATATATATATATATATATATATATATATATATATATATATATATATATATATATATATATATATATATATATATATATATATATATATATATATATATATATATATATATATATATATATATATATATATATATATATATATATATATATATATATATATATATATATATATATATATATATATATATATATATATATATATATATATATATATATATATATATATATATATATATATATATATATATATATATTGTAGTATCCTGAATACGTAATATTTATTCATTCTTTGTGATTAGGTTAGAATAAAATATGACACGATAAAAAACTATAAGATAATTTGCACAGAGTAATTTTTAAATAAAGTTTATGTTATTTAAATTAAAACTACCAATGACTGTAGGCTCAAGGTCCAGAAATACAGCTCGCGGGACGTATTTTCCACCGCCGGTCTCGCTGAAGAAAGTTTGAAAACCCTCATCGCTAGAACAGCTCTGAGGCGGAAGCATGCCGTCAGGTTGTATGCCATGTTCCAGACAATATAATTCCCAGCAAGCATTGCCCATTTGGACGCCGCCTTGGCCAATGTGGACCGACAGTACTTCACGCTGAAAGATTAGATAAATTTATTCTTTAAAAATTATTTTTCTTTCGTATCAATTTTATAATTATATTATTAATATATATAAATTAATTATTAATATTTAATAACGCACGCGCTCTTATTATATATGATATAAATTATTAACATAAATTAATAATGAGCAGATTAAATAATTTAGAGTTTGCTTTCTAGTAAATGTAAATCTTTTTGTATAAGTTTGGGGACCTTAAAATGTTATATATTCTTACAGGTAATTATTGGAATATTTTCTTATACGTAGATGACAAAATTAAAGAAATAATTACCATTATGGCGAATAATCGGTAATCGGTGGAAGAAAAGATAGGCGAGACGAATCTTCACAGGATGAACGTCCGAATTCAACTGAATGAACGACACATTTTGTGAAAGGATTTTGTTTCCGTTGCTAAGAAATAACAATTTGTAATGAAACATACGGTGTTTCAATTGCAAACTACAGAATCGCTTCTTACATTGATTTTGAGTTTTCAAGAAATTATTTGATTATTTCCTGCTTCGCTTACAAATATGAATTTGTTTATTTACGCTTTTAAGCTTCGTTTATAAACATTGGTTTATTTATTTACGAAATTTTCGAAAACTTCGAGCGACCAGAATTTTGCTGGCTCGCCAATTTTTCATCTTGGATTTGTTTGCAAACACTGGCTTGCTCATTTTGTTCATTTACAATTTTGTTATTTGTTTATTTACATTTTCAATGATTGTTTGCAAACATTGGATTGTTTGTTTGGTTGAAAATGAAAAGTCAGCAAGTTTCCTCGTACTTGTGGTAATATCAGCCTTTAAGAAATTCTTTTCAGAAGTGCACCTAACAATTTGCCAAACTACTTATTTCTAGAATGAAATTCATAGGAATAGGATTAGGAATTTAATTACGGGTAAATAATAAAACAATTGTTTAATTTTTTCCATGTAAAAATATTCATTTATCAAATAACTTTGGGGAGAATTATATGATTACAATAATTTGTAATTGAACAATATTTCTAGATTTTCTGTTTTTGCTTAATCACTACAAGAACGAGCTTTTTATTGAACTACCCCTTATTCTGTCTTATCAGTACTTACAGTATCTTTGACTTTCTACGTAGCTTACACATAGATTAATACTATATGGTACATATATTTTTATACAAATATTAATATTATAAGCATATCCTAATATTTTAGAATTTTTGCCTTAAGTAATAACAAATTAAAAAATTAATGTGTAACGTATCTTGAAATTACTAAAATGTTCTTAATGTCCTGAAGGCTATCAAAGATTGTTAAAATATATATGGTAGCAGTTACTATTGATGAATAAAGTCCACTTTTTCAAGAGATTAGTTACCCCTGAAAGCTGATCACCCCTGTTGCAAGAACATTTTTTCACCTACATCAAGCGGACGAGGTGGCCGAGAGGTTAAGGCGTTGGACTGCTAATCCAATGTGCTCTGCACGCGTGGGTTCGAATCCCATCCTCGTCGATTACTTTTTGCTTGTAACATTTTGTTGAATTTGATCTGTTCTTTTCGAATTATTCACGTAACACTCATATAGGAAATCATATATTTATTAAATATTAAAACTAATGAATATATATATATATATATATTTATATATTTATTTCGTATTTCCACTTCTATATGGAATATCTTTCATTCTAATTTCTACAGCGCATATCTCACATTCCGTGTATTCCCTACATTCCATATCCTACGCCCTTTTCCCTACATCCAAAATCAAACTATCAATTTTCCTAAATTCATTTCCCATATCTTACACTTTAAAACATAACATGAAATTCATTTCTCACCAATTTCTAACAAGATCCATAAGAAATCGGTTTTTCCCACAAACAAAATTAATTCGTTATCCCACAAAATGAAATTCGTTACTCACAAAATCCACAGGAAATCGTCTAATCTGAATGAATAGAATTATTAGACATAAATTTGGAAAGTGGGAAGTAGGTCGTGATGAAGGATGCTGGATGTAAGAGGTGGAATAGTAGTATGAGATAGGGAATATTAGATGTCGGATGTTAGTATTGAGAAATAAAGTAAGGAGTATGAAATGTGAGATGTGGGAAATACATGCATATGTTTGTACAAACATTGTGCGTGAAGCAAATTCGATAAGTTAATTGTTGCTTGCATGTTAGTTATATATGACAGAAATGAATGGCATGCAGTTACATTTAATCTGGAGAAACAGACAGGCAGTGTCATAAATAAAAATCAAAACTGCTATAAGGAAACACTCCTAAGTTTCATTCTATATAAAGTATTGTTTATTCATCCAAATTATATTTATTATTTAATTATTATAAAAATAGCATTTATTATATATTAATCATCAAATTTGAATAGTATAACAGTAGATTATATATATAATATATAATTAATGTTGTACATGTGTGTGTAAAATTGAAATGTGTGACATCTATTTCTGTGTCAATCATTAAGGCACCTCTTAGATTGCAAATATGTTAAGCTATGAGATTCTTGGCAGTGAGCGAATTAAAAGAAGTTATATTAGTTTAGAAATATTTTTGATGGTGTTAGTTAATCATTTTCTGTTCCGTTTTAACGGACACGGGATATTTTCTTACTCTTGTCGTTTTCTATCGGCGGTGGCGGTCCTTTGGCGCTTTGGTGTCGACTATACACACTGGAAAGAAACGATTATAAGATACCCCAATAAACGCTTATGTTTAAAATAAGTAGATAATACATACTATCTATATGTTTCAGAACGTATGTAATCCATAACATGAGAAATGCCAACTTGCAGTTGATCGCCTATTGGTATAACCCATGGATTAAACTCCATTCTAAACACTGCTTTATTACTTACTAAATCCAGATTTCCTAAATTATTAAATTTAGATTATTTTTTTTATTGGATCCATCCTTTTTTTTTAAAGAAGTTAATCTTATTTTACATGAGTATACATACCTAGTTCAGGAGGTAAAACTGTTAATCGATTCCCTTGAATGTGTAATTCTCTGAGTCGCGTTAATTCGCCGATTTCTTTTGGTAATTCGACTAAATCATTTTCCCTCAATACAAGCTGCAATAGGAACACACAATTAAATGCTAAGAATAAATAAGAGGAACAGAATCAGATTTTAATACAAGAACATGCTATTACTTACAATTTGTAAATTTTTTAATTGCCCAATTTCAGGAGGTAGATATTCAAAATCATTATCAGCTAAATACAGTGCTCTTAAGGTTTCTGTAAAAAGAAGTATTCTTTGAACGTATAATTAAATATAATCTTGAAACATTAAAATGTTACTAACCCATCATAAAAAAGTTTCCTGGTAAATTCTTCTCGCTTAGATTATTATAAGTTAAATCTAAGACTTCTAATACTGGAAAAGCACCAAATCCACGTGGGAGCACATCTAATCTGTTCATCCTGTAAACGTATTTAAATAAAATGTTGTAAATTAACGATAATTCAAATAAAGAACTTACCCTACATTAAGAATCCGTAGTTTTGGCATTTGTGACAATGAAATTGGAAGCTCGGTAATATGATTATTAAATAGATTCAATATCTCCAAATTGACTAGATTTGCAAGACCTGGTGGTACAGCTGTATAAAGGAAACAATATAAGTAAAAGATACAATTTGTCACAAATAAGTGTAAAAATATTTGTAAATCTACCTTGAATTTTATTGTGACTCAAAGTCAACCTTGTAATGTTAATCATATTAACTGAAACAGAAAAAATATCTTGGTCTACCATCATAAACATTTAAAGCTTACATATATGTGTTCCAAATTGCCAAATGAACTAATATCATTAAATTATTATTAATTTAATTAAAATTATTATCAAACTGATGAATATGATCAACAATATCAATAACTGAGTGGATATTCATATTAATTTAGGAATTAAAAAGAAACATCACTCCTGTTAACAAAACAATCATCATTTCAAACACTTGGAACTTAAAAATGTGATTCAAAACAATAAATAAAATATAGTTAATAAAATAATATGAATATACTCAATAATAATGTCAGTAATGATACTGCAAACATTTATCTTAATTTAAATGTGAAAGAATTCACAAAGAAAAATTATTTTTGTTAACAATGTTCCAGATTTTTAAAGTATTATCTTTCAAAGTCCTTGTCCGCGCATGCGTGGACACGCCCACAGCGTGGACAAGCAACAAATGGCCACCTCGGATTTCCATCCGCTCCAAAAACTAGTCAGGACAAGTTGCCTAATTTGGCGAACGGAACGAGACCCACGAAGATATGGTAGACTCACGCAATCCTGGCATCTCCTCGAACGTCGAGATACTCTTATCCGCGAGATCCAACTCCGGATTCTGGATCTCGCGGGCCTCATCGAGCACCTTCTTCGCTTTTGACATCTTCCCCGCTGGAATACACGACACTGGTGCCTGATTCATTGCGCGCGCAATTCTACACACACGTCAGTAAGCTTTAAATAAACATGCGCGCAACCTCCCGCAACTTGACACACGACACGACTCACTGACTTCATTTTATCAGAGATGAGTAGGGAGATCGCTGATGATGGGAGAAATTCAGTCAAAACACGCACCACAAATTACCGCCTCTAGCGGTCAAACGCCAGAACTATATGCACATTTCTTTCACCAACGCTTCTGTTGGGAAGAATATGCAATCGCGCAGCGAACGCAGAAGACGTGCATTCGTACCAAGCTGCACATAGCTGGTAGAAAACAGGCGCTTAGTGGCGATTCGAAAACGGGAGACAAAACACTGTACTATACATCGAGCAATTACAAATTTTTAATCTTAATTCTCGTATAAAAGTGCTTCACTTGCATTGGTCACGCGGCGGAATCAAAATATTGTAAATTTATGTTTTTCTAGGATTGTAAGATATGTACGTGCATATGTTTTGAGACTTCAAAGTTGTTTGTCATATCCTGGTAAATTTCATATTCTGTAATGAATTATACACTGTATATTTACTGCGATTTAACTTTTCTTTTAATTTTGTGGAATAGAAATGATTAAATTTATTCACGAAATAAAAGCTTTACGTTGTCAGCTGGCAAAAGCTTGGCGTACTTGTAACATATTATAAATTACACATAAAATATAAAATATATAAAAATTACTGTACTTTTTAAAAAATTATAAAATTAAGCTTATATTGGAAACGTAGTGAATTCTTATATTTCACAATAGTTTATTATATACATATTTTAATAGAACTATCCTACTATAGATTTTCATATACAATTCTTACCCAAGGAACGTTTCCACCCAAGTTATTGATCCATCTACAGATGGCGACACGAATTCAATCTTCTTTCAGGACCATTTCATCTCGTCTACGTACTAACTTAATCCCATAATACATTCTTACCTATCCGTGAAACCCATGAAACCTAACATCTTACCTACGTATATACAGAGAACGTAGATACGTTTTATGTCGTATAGAAGGTAGGCAATGCAATTCCGAATAATTACCGACAGATCATAATCGAAACGATTAGCACGATTAGCGAGCAGTAACGAAGCATTAATCGGCGATATACATAATGCAGCGTCGTACGCGTGTGTAACTAATTAACGAAGATAAAAAGACGGTTTATGTAATTGCGTCTCGTAATTACCGGCCGGTATCGAGCGAATGATGCGATAACCTCATCGGCCGGTTTCAGCAATGTTAAGAATTTTTGCCCGGTCGAACTGCGGTTGAAATCGGAGCGGCTCGCATTCCAAGATGGGTTTCAGTGGAACAGCGATGTGCGTTCAGTGATATTAATGATAAATAAGAACAGCAGAAAATGAGTTTTACTCGCGGCTCTTAAAGGGAACGAGATCAAGGACCGAAGACACACACCTTCCGGCTGTTGATTGACACCGATTCATTTTCCTCATATGCCCATATCTGCATATTTTAAACACGCAAGACTGAAATATTTCTTCAAAAGCGTTTCTTCATTTTTATATGAAATATTTCATTCGAAATAATATTTTCTTCTTGCGTTACAAATTTATTTTATTTATCATACTCTCATACTCTCTATCTACTTTTACTATACTTGCTTCTGACTGAGCTTAAAAAATTACGAACAGTTGATATTTTTAATTCTTATTCGTTGTATGTCGGAGAACCTATGAAATAATTCTGACGGATGAAGTTATACCCATAAAGACGTTTACGAGATTCTTCGGTATTAAAATTGTTTTTATTTCTATTTGTAGTAAACCGTAAATAGGATGCTGTGTGTTTAAAACGCGAAGAAAACTGGTGAACGCTAATCCATGCATAATTCTCGAATATATGGTAATTCGAATATACGGAATATAATCGTTTATATTCGATAAAAATATAAACGTTGTTTAGAGAACATACGCTATACGTCCGATTTACGGCCGCCAGTATATTTTTAATACTTTAGAAAGATACTTTCATCATGTACTGTAAGAAAACCGTGACAGTAATTTAATAGATACTTACATAAAGCATAAATATGAAAACCCAATTATAAGATCTCCATCTCTTCCTCATAGTATTCCGCACGCTATAAAAATATCTTCATAAATATCTTCCCAAACTTTAATTTAACTATCCTGGCTATTATTCATCTTCTGTTCCTAAAGGTGCATTGCACCTTTTTCCCACCTAAATCATTCTCGATAGACAAAAATCGCGCATCGTTCGAATTATCGCGAATCTAACCTCATCACGAGTCAACTTCAACAATACCAACATTAATCACGCGAAAATATCAGCAGCGATAATACTTAACCTAACAACTGGAAAATTAATCAAATTACTTCGATCGCCAGGTATAATCGACGTTCTCCTCGAGATCGTATACATCGATTACCATCGGCGTGTATTCCTTCAACCTCCCTCGTATAAATCCTAGGCAGCTCCTTCCCCGAAGGATTCTAACCCAGAAGAATCGCGACGCTCCTTCGAGGCCAGCACGCGGTGTTTTGTTTGTTAACAAAGCGATGGTAGTGATAGAAGGCAGTGATGGGTATTGGAAACTCAGTTTCGAAACGAATCGATGTTTTTCAAGACTGTCAAAATTCGATTCACTTCACTGAAAGTTTGGAAAGTTGTTCGCGTCTCTGATATCTTAAATTTTCTCAATTAATTCTCTTTAATATTTAACGTCAATGATACATATTGTTTGGATTAAAGCATTTAGAATGCTTGTAAAATATTGACTACACCTCAAGCTTTCACCTTTTATCGGAATAATCAGGACCTTCAAGACTTGCAAGATTTTTGAGATTTCTAAGACTTACAAGACTTTTAAGATTCCTAGGACCTACAAGATTTCTAAGACTTACAAGATTTCTAAGACTTACAAGACTTTCAAGACTTCTGAGACTCGCCAGACTTAAGACTTACAAGACTTTCGAGATCTTTAGGTTTTTCCAAGACTTACAAGACCTTCAAGACTTTTCAGATTTCCAAAACTTACAAGACTTCTAAGACCTACAAAATTTCCAAGACTTACAAGACTTTCAAGACATTCAACATTGTCAAGATTTCCAAGACTTACAAGATTTCTAAGATCTGCAAGATTTCCAAGACTTTTATGCCTTTTAAGATTTCCAAGACTTCCAAGCTTTTAGCAGTTTTAGCGTATCGAATCCTGTTCAAAGTGTTTCGAATTGTTCGCCACACGCACGTATCCGATGCGATTGGAAGTGCTTGACAACCCATCACTACCAACAGGGCAGGACAACGCGGTAAGTCGACCTGTACCTTGTCTGCGTTAAAAGTACGAAGAGTGTGGCGCCAAAGAGTACCTGAGGGCGTCCTGAGGTTACCGACCTTGGCGTACAGCGTAAAGGACAGAGCTGTTCGAGGGATGCCCCTCCTGCATCCATCATTGCTATCCAGTAATCAGTACCAAGCTACATTATCGGTTAATTTACCGTCATCGTTGTCTGAAAAAGCAAATCTCGTTTCATACTCCGTAAAAAAACGCTCGAATCGGTCGATTAAACGTCGCGACATTTCTTTCTGTTATATCCGTAATGGCGGAAATCATCCACACGATCATGGCACTGAAGGAGCTTTTATAGTGGCGGATAGCGTTCATTAACTTCCTCCGGGTCTATCAGGCTTCTGAAGTTTCTCCGTTATCGCTCTGAAAACTTTTTAATTTCCTGGCATAGTAACAGGAAGCAATTTTTATTTTTGCACGATAGATAAACGATTTGCAGTAGTAGACGAAAGAAAGTTTAATTTGCCAAGTGATTTATTTGCGTATATGCGCATATTGGTAATTTTTGTATTAGATATTTTTCACCATATTGTTAACAGTCGTCTATTCTGAAATGTAGTATGCATATTATATTTGTTCATTTGCTCTTAACAAATGTACAGTCTGTTTCATAAAATTGTGCTACTTTCTGTATCACTTACATAGGTTAGGTAAACTTTCCTTCGTCCCCTACTATATTTTATGTTCATTCCCTAAATTTTGCGATGTGAGTAATATTACTTAACGAAAATATACAAAGAACTATTATCGAAATCCGTCATTTGTCAACGATTACTTTTTACATTTTAATCAAAGCACGAACCCATCAAAGTTCGAGAAGATCAAGCGGCAATTTCTTTTCGAAGTGAATGTCACGTGACTCGTTATGCGCAGAAAGATGCGCGCATCGATTTATTCGGCACGATCGGATGGAGACGCAAATGCAAAATGACACGAGCTCCGATATAAATGCATCTTCGAGATCGTTGCAATAGAAAGAAATGGACGTTGGGTGATTGTCGGACGCGTATTATAATCTTGTATCGAATAATACTGTTTGTTGGTCGGTCGGACGTTTTATAACATCGGCAGCACGTAACATATAAATTACATGTACCGCGTTTATAACTTGTACGGCCGCGACTATAAGTTATAAGGCGTCGTACGATCTATGAGTTATAACTGTTGCGATGATAATTTATAAGTAACAACTGCCGAAGTTATAACGCCCGAGGTGTACAGAAGACGTAGCGCCTCGACACTTATATTCGCCCGCGATGGATGCGAATCGAACGTAAATTTCGCGCTCGAGGTTGCGCGGGACTTTTAGAGCCTTCGCGATATTTAGATATCCCATATGAGGCCGTTTATCAGCCGACTAAGACTGAAAGTTAATTCGCTTGGTGTGTCTTGTTCCTCTTGTTTTGAGGAGCTACCTAACTTAAAAGACGAAGAACGAAACAGTAAGTCGATGTAGAAATTAAAAAGTTGGTTGGTTGCGATTAAGGTTGGTAGTAAGTATCAATGAGATTTATGGTGTACCTTTGATACCAGTTTTAATCTGATTATTTTCAACAACTTGTTGCTTTAAGCTCTATAGCTTTGATACAACACGGCGAGGAAATTATTGGATATAGTTCTTCGCATAGTTCTGTGAAACGAAGGATCTTTTGTTGTTTATTGAATTCTGTTAAAATAAAAATTAATGATTCTTTATTATGGTGGATTTATATCCTACATTCATCTTCCATCATAGTTGCGTATCTTGTGAAGCAGCATGGCTCTTTAGTCAATTAATTCGTCCTTTCCTCATGTAATTCCTGGCAGGTGTTTGATTTTCACCAAGCGTACAATAGGTATGTAAATACGTTGCATTGATTCAAACAATCGTCCACGACATTATATACCAAAAGCTGTAATATTCTTCAGAGATCTTCGGAGATACTACTCCTCGGGCCTGGTCCCTCATGCTGAACTTATTTGGGTCGATATTACCACCAAAATTGTACAAGTCACAAGTTACAAGTGGCGCGAATAAGTTGTCACTGTAACAAGTTTAGCGATAGATCAACTGAAATTACGTACCTATTCTACGTCTATCCTACTTCTATAATACTATTCGATATAAAATAAAAAAAAAGAACCGCGTAAAACCCTAACAATCTTCGTCATCTACGACTTGTCACTCACCCGATTCACAAAAATACAATTATTCGGTAAATTATCGTGCAAGAGGCCTCTCAGGCACAGCTCTATTTCGCCACGTGTAAAAGAATACTTGGAACTGGACGAAGTGAAGAGGATCAATAAAAATCGAGTTCAACAGCATTTTAAGAGTCAGGTTGACCGCAGTGTGACCGGAAAAGCCTACGCGCGCGCGAGCTCGTCTTTTACACAGGGGGACCTGCGCCCGTGCATAAATCTCGAAGAACGCGGGCTCTCTGGGTGCGTTCCTCTTCGAGACAGGCGCACGTGCGTTCGCACGCGTGTATGGCCGGGATGAGACCTCCGCGGACAACGGCGGCGGAGCCCACGAGAAACAGGCGATCCTTGGAGAAAGGGGCAGCGCTGCGACGTAGGAGGGGATTCCACGTGGAATATCCAGTGCAGCATGTAAAAGCCCGTTATGCTTGGGACGTGGTGTTAGCGTGGTGCATAGGCGCACATGCATTAGCATGGCGTACGCTATAAATAGATGTAGCAGACCGCAGAGAGATCCTAGCCATTCCGCCGCCTCCTCCACCTTCCCTCGCGTATCAGAATGCACTTGGTAGTCGCGAGCCTCCGTACACCCTGGCACTGTTCGAGTTTCTGCAAAAGAGACGTCGCTGATTGTGCAAGGAGCATTCTTTTTATTTGTTCTCTGCATAATAAAAGATCGAAGGTACTGTGTGTGTATGTATGGCGTTTATTGGTTTCAGATGATCGGTTGGTGCGTATTTCTGTATGAATACGGAGTTATGGAAACGTGGAAATCGGCGGCTGGATAACAAGTTTAGGTTTTATTAAATCGATACGTTCAATGTTTCAGTGGCGAGCTGAGAAAGAAATAATTTTTGCTAGTTGTTTGGGAATGGACAGAATGATCTTGAAAATGGGATTCTGTTTAAAGGAGAATCAGCTTGAATAGTACACTGAGAAATTAATAAGAAATGAGAAATTAATAAATCTGCATTACTGGAACTGCAATAGTAGATTTAGATATTTTATCTTTGTAATCGTTAAGAATGTACAGAAAGGTGTTCTTGACAATGTTAATATTCATTTGTATTAAGATATGAAGGATTATACGTATAATATTACATTAAAAATATGATTATTAAATATCAAAGTTCTGAGACTCAAAGCCACAAAAATTAATAAAGAAGAAAGAAACAAGAATAATCAAAATGACTGTATCCAAGATTCCAGTGTTGACACTATCTACACTCTTGATTTACGTCCATAACTACTTATAGCAGTGCTAAATTCAAGGTATCAAGATGTATCTAATTGACCCAGATATCCAAATCCTGTTAAGTCTTTTAAAATAGTATCATTTTCCACTGATTAAATCTGAAATATCATACATATATACTGTTTATTACCGATTTACTATTCCAACTGTCCAAATAGTAGAACAACTTCGACCGAAGTAAATAAAATTGCTAAAAATTGAAATCGTGCTTCTAAAAAGATAACAGCGACGTTTCTTCTTGATTCGATCGTCGTCACGCGTCCTCCCGCGATGGTAGCAATGTAACTGGAATCGAAAAGGCAATCAGTGATCGCCGATACACGCGACAAAAGTTAAACAGTAGCCACGTTCGGTCGACTGGTTACAACCGGATCAAAGGAAAATGAAAAATGACGAAACGAACGAGGAAGAGAGATAGAGAGGAAAAAGGAGGAAATACCTGGGCCTCCTGAACTGGCTGTCCGGTCGTAACACCTGCTGGCCGTGTCGTAACTTGTCTGACATCCTCATTGCCGAAAACAGAAGCTGCCTGTGTCTGGATCGGCCGGCATACCGGTATCTCATAACGGCCTGTGCCACGAAAATGGTGTTTTAAATCGCACGTTGGCGTCATATCGGCGCCTTATTAACGTTGGCGACAGGTCCACTCTGCTGGCTCATGCCAGATCTCTTGGTAACCGCACAGGAAGTATAGATTCGCCAAACCAGCTACCATCATTCTCTCGATATATCCGCGTTACGTATAAAGAACATTTATTAAAACAAAATTTCAGTTAAAACCCAATTAAGCGAATTTCTGTCGGTCGAAATTAATACAATTGCGATTGCATACTTATGTACAGTTATCAAGATTAAATTTTATTTGTTGTGTATTTATACGATGCATAAATAGTTATAAGAGTAACCAATCGCGTGTTTCATGAATTTACAGTCTGCGTGATGCAAGAGGGTTAAGAGGATTAATTTAAGGTTTATTAATTTACGATATCTTAGCGGAAAGTTTACATTCTCTCAAGTTTCCTTAACTCACGTTTCTTACTACTCACGATGTTGCAATGCTTTACGTTCTTAATTACAATATTCTAGTACGATACGAGGGATATTATTAGTAGTATAAAATTTGTATTATTGTAATGTTTACATGGTGATTAATTAGGCTTAAGTATATCATATTTCGTATCATTTAGTGGTACCTGCACACGACTACGAAAATTTGATACTGTGAAAGTGAAACGTAGAATCTGATTAATAAAAGATTCTAAAACTCGTTGGAAAATAAGAGCGTGCGCTAATTATTTCTTTAACCGCTGTATGTATAGAATTATGTTTTAAAATTGTAGTAAAATTGTGTTATCGATTTTTATTCTCATTCAAAAGTTACCATACATTAACCTTATTATATTAGCCCATAATTACTGAATAAAATTCATAAACAATGTCAGCAGAAACTGCAACATATTCTTAACATTTCCCTGTTATTCGAAAAAAAGGCTGCTATGAAAAGAAAAGCGGAAAAAGATCGCGAAAGAAGTTACGTTATTCACGCAAGATGCTAAACGATCGATTGCTGGGAAAAAGAAATGAAAATCGCATTAGGTAATCCAGTTAACCACTATCTGCGACAAGATCGATACTTCATGCAGCATGTAAATTAACAGTTCTAGATTCATGATTCGTGTCGAGCCACCTGTAATTTGCACGTAATGCTATACATTAACACTTTAACATACAATGCAGTCGAACGCGAGGCTGTATTGCGTTTGCTGCATGGAAACGCGCCTTGCTGTTGGCAATACCGCGGATATTTCTGCCGTGCGCGTACCTTCCGATTAGGCGTCCGTTGTAAATGAACTATATCAGTTAAAAAGTCAAATAATATCTTTAGTAACACCTGACACCATAAATAAGATTTAAATTTCAGCTACGAACGACAGGATAAGTTTTGCCCGGAGACACGCGAATAGCCGTAGCAAATGTGTTGATCGACGAATGATTAATGGCGTTTTGCGTAAGTTCGGATTATTCAACCTTTCTTAACAGTTATTTTGATATTGTGAAAATAACGAGATTTTTTAATTGGGAAACTTATCGGCGTATATTTTCAATTATTGTTATAGTTTCGATTCTTGTACAGTTTTATTGTGTTCCTAGTAGCGTGATTATTTAACGACGTGAGATTGTGTTTTTACATAATCTATACTTTGCTTCTGCGTGTGTAAAGCTAGTTACGTGGCAAGACAATAGAAAAACGGGGAAAGATTGCGTAAAAGCGTAACGATTAAAAGATCCAAAGCAAATATATTGTTTAATTTCAATCAGAAAGAATGACGACAGAATAAAAATGTTAAATAGTACTACTTTACCAGGTACCAACTTGTTAATTATAATATTGTCTCCAAAAACCCAAGAATACGTTTAATCACTATGTTTTGATTATTCTTCCAAGTTGCAAAAGTAACAAAGATATCAACTGTGACCAAGGTTGAACGAAATATCTTATGCACAAACCATATTCCACATCTGCAAACGAAACAGTTTAGTACGCATTTCCCCGACTCTTAGTCAAACGATGCAGAAACAGCTAATTCCGACACTGTGCAGCACAAAACAAGCCATAATCCAAAGTAAGCGCCAACAATGTACAAGAACGACTCACTAAATTGCATTTAATAATATCCGCCGTGTCTACGACGCCATTGCCAACAAGAAAAACGCCTCTCAAAGAATCCTACCAGCGAGTGGGGTCCAAGGCGGATGAGCATTCCGCCGCGTCAGCTAATAATAAGTCGAAAAATCCGCGAGCC
>NT_176570.1:1631508-1706561 GCF_000188095.3 Bombus impatiens
GGGAGCCTGCACGACGCGTCTCGCGTTGATAATAATGTCTCGTTCTTAACAACCCTTCGAGCGTTTGGACGATCGATTAAATTAGCTTGTTTGGCCCGTTAGCGTGTCCGAGAAATCCGTACACCGAACTGTTACGTATGTTATCGGTGTACGAAGCGTAAATACCGGATAAATGCCGAATTCCACGCTGCGTTTATCCCCTGGTTGCGTTCGTTCTTTTAATCCCCTGGTAGAATGATGCGTCGTTTCACTCGAAGGCACGGTAAGATCGTTTTATACGACGAAATCGGAATAAAGGGGGCGGGAACGAGGCGTTATGCCGATTTATTTCAATAACCAGCCATATAGCAGGCGCTTAGAGGCTAAGACCGAGGCCAGGGTCGCGTCGTGATGCGGCGAGTGGTCGCATGAACCGGGCAAGGCCACCTAGAAGAGCAGCCTGGTGTTCGGAGGGCCTCAAGGTCAGCGATGGTATCGAACGGTGACGGAGGAACGGAGAGAAGAGAGGCAAAGAGTGGCACGTTGCATAATTGCGTCACGTTGTCCAGGAATCAGTGCTCCGGACGTGCACGCCGCCGGGAGTTTTGCAAAAACTGCCGGCAAACTGGATTCCAAAGCGACACACCGGGCGTACGCGCGCGCCAGCAAGAGATCTCCGCTGCACGCGCGCCACCACGCTTTTATTTATACGATCGCGAGACCGCGTTTATTTTGCGCGTGCATCCAACGTTCCCTCCCCTCACCGTTCTTTGCGGTCGGCCTTGCGCGCGCTGCCACCCAAACTAACCTTCTTTCCTTCTTTTCGCTTCGTCGCTTGTCTTTTGTACGAATTTTAACCCCGTTGCGCTAAACTTAATTTCGTTCTCTATAATACTCGTCGGTGTGACTTGCGAATACGCTCGCGAAGGTTTGAGGAAATTGGGACGCCAGGAGATATTATTTTACCCACCAAAACTAACCTCCTTTTTTCCCTTTTGCCTTAACTTTTGTTCCTTCTTTGTATCTTGCCTCTAGTTTCGGTAATTTGCATTTAATTCTCTGTAATTTGTATATGTGATCATATAGTTCGCGTATAAGTTCGCGCGGATTTAAGAAAATACATTATTACACATGGAGATATTGTTTTTGAAAGGCTCTATAGGTCCGTAAACGTTCGTTCGTACGTTGTTCTTCTTGTCACGTTTGTATGCTTTTCTGCAGACGGATTTAGGCAGAATCAAAGCAAAACTTGCTCGTAATAGCGGAAAGGGCCATAACAAAGTAAGGATAAGAGATCGTTTGGTTTTTCCCATAATCTCACTTATTCTTGTGCATTCTATTTTCGCGCGTTTGAATTGCTGTAGTTTTAGTATCTGTAGTCTGTAGTGTGGTAGCTGCATCAGTGTTTCGCTACACGTAAATTTGGATAGATCCACTGAAAATTTTCCACTAATAACGAGGGAAATTACAAGAAAGTGGAAGAATTTAGATTTCAGACCTTTGTTTTGGAGGGCGCTGTAGTTTCTCCTGTATAAACGCTCGGCGCTGTTCTTGTCGCGTTTATACGCTTTCCTGTCTGTGAACTTACGCAGGATCACGCATAAAACTTTCCTTTTAATAGCGGAAGAAGCTGTAACATAGTAATGACAACGTTGTAACACACTCTCCTTGCGCGTCACTGTACATTTACTGATATGTATATGTGTTACTCGTTACACTACGTTCGTAGATTATGCAGCATACAAATTTAAGAAGATATAAAAACCTAAGAAGTCTCTTATTATCGTGTAAAATGAAATTAAAAAAAAAGAAACAAATGATCACTATATTTCTATAATGCTATAGTTTCGTTCCTGCTTTCGTATGTTTTCCCATGTGATTTTACATGAAACTTTTGTCTTTAAGATTGGTAGAATTAACAAAAATATCCAGCATCGCTATTTCTGCACAGTACACTTTTTCGTTTGAAAGTTCGTAACAAACTGAATCAATCCCATTGAATTGAAACACGTTACTTTTTAATCAGCTTTATTTGCAAAAAAATTACTTCCTTCCTCTCCCATTGGTACGCTATTTTATCGACAATTTTGAACAAGAACAATTCTCAACGAAATTCTTTTCTACTATATCTGCAGAACACTTAGAAAATTGTCAACGTTGCTGCAAAAGTACAAATGGCATTGCTTTTGTACCGCATCGCAGTCGCAAAAGTACATATTCACTTTCTAATCGACTTAATAGTATCTAATTATCACGCGTGCGTGTAGATCATGGATCTTCGTGAACCTAATTGGACTGATCGTGTCATCCACTATCTAATATGGCTCCGCCTCACACATAGAAACGTGTTTCGTAAATCACTAAAGTAAAATCACGAAAATTATACAGAGAAAGAAATTTAAATCGATCGCTAAATATTTCATCTATACGGGTGACTTTTTTCCACCGTTGCACGGTACAAACACCGTTATTGAACGATCCTGTAGCCTGAACAACGTTCGCCCGGTTCTGCACTCGGTTCGTACACGCGTTCCTGCGTGCAAGTTCGCGTCTACGCTCGCGAGGAAGATGCACGATAACTATCCACAGCCGGTCCGTTCGTCGTTCATCAATCGACCGCCGCCGCCCGGATGGCATTCCAATTACAGGCGATCACGATTCCGCTTCGTCGTCATCCTAGTTTCACGGGAATCGTACGGCGGCGTGTAAAGCGAATGATCGATTTTTTTTCCTTTCTTTTTTATTTTCTTTTTTTTTTCGTCTTTTCAGAAACGTCCGTTGCTATCATACGAACAAACGAGCAAAACGAGGGTTTTCGTTATGTGGAGCAGGAGGAATCGACGTGTGATTTTATTGGCCCCTCTCCGCTGTTCGCGTGACACGTCTTGCAGCCTGACTTGGTGCGCTCGATTTGCGCTCTTTTTTCGCGAGGAGGAGAGAAGATGCGGATGTTTTATTCGGTAATTTAATTACCGTGATTTTTTTCACGGCAAACCGGCTCCCGTGGGCAGCATGCAAAAAAGTATGTTAATTATAGTTGACGATTGCTTGCGGGGACGAATCGCGATCGCTAGAAAACGCGAGAGGACTCGAGAGAAGGCACGAGAATCTGCAAACACGCGCGTTTACGATTCACGCCTCGTCCTGTTTCGTTGTTCGTGGTATTTTATGGAGTTTGGTTTGCTTGATTGATTAGCTCGGATGTTTATTAGGGAGATATAAATTGATTGTAGTTTGGATCTAGATTAAGTTGCTTCATAAATTTGTCCGGTTTCTACTTTGTATCGAACGTAAGTCGTAAAATTAGAGTACATATTTATGTAATTTATTATTGCAGGTTAACGTCGTAATGACATTCAGAGATTACAGTTTGTTTAATAAACTTGTTATTAACACGAGAATTATTTTATACAATATAAAAAAAAAAATGCTGTTTTCATGAGAAAGTAATAGTATTACTTTTATCTCATGGAAAAAAGTTTAACGTTAATATCGATTGAAAATAAAAGCACATTCAGTGTATCAACGTAGATTATATAGTTTAACGCAGTAACATAAATTTAATTTACGAAGTTTAATGCGGTAAGAGTTTGAAAATCCTCGTAATTGACGCATTCGACGCCTGTTCTACGTTATTTCGCGACTTGGATTTTATTTTTGAACGATGATACGCAGTTTTCATTCAACCACAGTGGTCAGAGGGTCTGTCTAAACTTCATTTTATGACTGACCTCGCTAAACAAAAATGCAGCCTGTGTACTTCCCGTAAACATTTACGCGAGTCTCGTAATAAAATGGTTGAATTTAGTACAATGCCTAAAACGTTGTTATGAAAGAAAATATACGTAAAGATGAATGTGAATTGGAAAGATTCGTTGAATTAAAAGACTATCGTATATACTCCATATAGATTAATGCCGTGAAAACTTACAGAAACTTTGATTTTTTCAGTAGATAGGAAAATTGATAAATAAGCTGAGAGCTTTGTATAACAATTTAGAGATCGAAAAATAGAATTTCGCTATTCATTGTAAAACATTTGTATTTTCCAAAAGGTAATAAATTAATGAAACAGATAAGTTGAGAATCTTGCAGTTAATTTGAAATGAACGAGATCGAAGGTGAAACTCGTTTAAAAGAATCTAATGACAATAAATTATTACCGTTACCACTATAATTGATCGCTATAACTTCATAATATACTGCGTATATGCGTAATATACATTAATAACATAATTATGACATCACGAATATCACATTAATGCACGTTTCTAATCATGATTCCATGAAATAAGTTTCTAAATGAAATTAGAAAACTCAGAATGTCAATCCTATAATTTAAATCTTAATTGAATCGCAAGGTCGAAGGTGTGAGTGGATATTAAATATTAATACGGAAAATTGTTTTGAAATGCACGAGCGTCACGCACGGCGCGCGACTTTTCGCGCGAAACCGATCTCGAAGATAGATCGTTGTTGGCGCCGGTTTTTGCGCTACGTTTCCTGGTGCGGTATACTCGTGGCTGTCGATCGTATACGTTCGAGCGATTAAACGATAGCAGCGATTAGGAGGCCGTGCGCATGCCTTCGCAACGGCTACCTACTATGAAATTATTAGCGCTGGCGCCAGTTATCTCGCCTCTCTCTTTCCACCTATTCGCCCGACTATCTATCTTTCTTAGCCTCCGTTTTTCTTCTTTCCTTTCTCTCTCGAGCGCGTCGAGGAAACGTCATCTGCGTCGCCCCCTCGTTTCACCCACGTTTCTTTTCGCCTCTGGGAAACTACGGAATTTCAGTAATTCCTGGAATTTTCCACTCTATGTCGCGCACAGACGAATATCTTTCTGCTGACATTTCAAACAGATTTTAATTATTATTTTATAAAGTTAGTCAGTCCAGTCGGTGCGATATATTTTCGAGGAACATTTAAGCAGAGTCTACTCGTCATCCTCTCAAATGGAATGGCATGTTAATTTTGTTATTGTTTCGTATTGAAAATTTCTCTTTTGAATTATGCATTAAATTCTATTTAAAGTTTCGTGGCGATAAATAATGCAAAAATATTCTTATGGCTAATTGTCTGCGTCAAGAATTATTTTATATTCGATAGTTAGATACGTAACATTTGGGATCATTTGTTTGGGATAGAAAGGTGCATATAAATGTATCGACATGTATGTATTGTTAAAATAACACACAGAGTAAGTGATAAAAAGTATGCGAAAGTTACTGTATGAAATTAATTTGATTTAAAATCCCTCAAAATCTTCAATGAACCGATAGCGAGTTAAATTTAGTACGAAACCAACACCTTTTACAGAGATACTAATATCTTGAACAGAATGTTTCATATATAAGAGTATCACACTCTGATTTGTTAAGAAGAAGGCGCCAGGACTAATCGAAATAATGAAGTTCCTTAATAAAAACCTCAATCTCTTTTTAATTTTTAATTACCTACGCGTCTCTAATGTACAAAAATATAATGGTCATCAGGCTTTCAATACCTCGAAGCTGACAGCGTTATTGATTCCCTTTCTGTTTCAAGCTCTAACTTCATATTAAATTAGACGTCGTCGATGAAAGAAATTGGCGGGCATCGTGTAAAAAGCAACGAAAATCTCGTTTATCTTCGCTACGTTCATTAACTCTTCGTCGCAAAAACCCGTGATTGATCAATATTTTTTTTTAGTCATAGTATTCATCTAACTTCCCTCCAATTATTTTTCAGGTCGTCGTTCGTAATTATACCAACTTTCTATTTCTATCTTTCAATTACGTCGCACTTAATACATTGAATCTATGAGTCAAGATTAAAATGCCTTTTAATTATTTTTTAATACAAAAACACATCAATGTTTCGATTTAATTCGTTTTCAATACAAGAGGTTTTAATTGCCCAAAGTTTTCAGCACTCGATAAAAACCGAAAAGCATAAAGTTAAACTCTCTCGAGGGAGAGAAATTACGGTCAATTACAGTTTTTTATTTCGACGCGGAATAAAAAAACTAATTATTATTAGCATAAATGAAAAAATTCATGATAATTAAGAAACGACAAATCTGAGTACAGGTTTGAGGAAAAACCTTCGCGTTACACAACACTGCGTCTAATTACTACAAATTTCGCTAGCAATAAATCATCTTAACAAGGTCTGAATACGGACTTCCTCTTTAACGAACGAATAATCAAGCGAATAACACAAAAACATCTCCATGAGAACATCTTCAATATATCTTTTGCCAATGCTGGCTACCTAAACCGGTGGCCACGACACATGTTCAACTTCCTAATTGCTTTGCTCGGCTAATCCTCGACACGATTCTTCCCTGCAGAAAAATCGAACGCGTCATATGTTCTCGAACCACTCTAAAGCAGAATTCTGATTAAAATTCTCTCAACCTTCGGTGAAAGTAATTACAAGAAGCACAAACGGACGCAATTAACGAAAACGCGGCACTTATAACGATCGATCGATTAATCGACATTGGTTTCTTTTCTTGGCTAGCCGGTGGCCATGGGAATCGTTTATTACCAACGCTGACGAATTCGTAACCGAAATCGAACAAGATCGTTCGTGGAGTCGAACATAGGAGCGCTTCATGAACAAAGGATCGGCTAAATTGTCTCGTTTATTTTCCTTTATCTTCGTTTTGTTTTTTAACCAATCCCATTTTTTTTCTTATTCGGACAACTTTCTCTAGTAATCGAACAATCGCCAAGCTTGTCTTTCGTTGACTCCCACCGGTGAGTCGAGAAGCTACGAAAGGAAACAAATGAAACGATGAAAGTGAATTCGCAGCTGGTGATACTTTTATGCGAGCCGTATAACGAAATCAGAGTCATGGTTTGACGTAATCGAGGTGAGATTCGAGAAATGAATCGGTTTCTTGTTCTTGCCAGATTTCTGATTTTTCTGGTCCTCCTGTCTTTTCGTGGAAATTGCGTGAAGAACAGGTAGTTTGATACCATTGGTGGAATATTCATACAGAGTTCTAGCATTTCTTTTGCTATACTAAGACTCTTTGTATTGTCAACTAATCGGACTGATTTTACATGAATTTTAGAATATGGCTATTTCATGTGGTTTCCCTATTGCTTTTCTCACATAGATGACATAAAGAAAGTTCGGCATAAATTCTTTAGGCTAGCAGCCAGACATGGTGGTCAATCTATGCCGCTATTCTCTCCTAATTATGATGAAATTCCCAATAACTTAAATTTACAGACACTGAGCAAAAGGAGAGTAATGTTTGACGTCTTATTCCTAAGTAAGATAATCAAGAGTATCATTCCCTGTTTTATATTTGCCAGTTCTCTCTTTATGTTCCTTCACGATGCGTTAGAAATAATAATTTGTTCTATTCTAATCAACACCGCACGACTTATGGTTATTTTAATTGTTTCAATCGTGCGCTAAATCATACAAACTCCTTTCACGAGAAGATAGATCTATTTGGGCAAACCTTAGTCTCTTGAAAACACTCGCTGGAACGTATACTTTAAGTTGTTTTCATTTTCATATTTTTAACCGATATATGTGTGTGTGTGTGTGTGTGTGTGTATCTATATATATATATATATTAATTATAATATACATTAAATTCATTAAATACATTAAATACAAAAGGTTTATTATTATTTTCTGTTTAAATGATCAAATAAATAAATAGATAAATATTTAAGAAGAAGAGGAAAACACATTGATCCATTAAAATCCAAGTATAAAATTATTCTATATATATTTAATATATAAGTATTAAAATTATTAATTATTATTTTACAAAAAATCTACTAAAATCTCCGGATGCTTATCAACGATAGCATACTCTCAAACACCAAAGAACAGAACCTAAATAAAGATTTACGAAACGAAAGATTAACGAACATTCTCCTTTCGATATTTTATATATTTTCGCACGGTATACGCGTTCTGCGCATTTCTGCATTTTTAAGCTTCCCATACATAGATGCATAAAAATCTGCAGTCTAATCATCAACATCGTGTCCCATAACACGGTCTGGCGCCACGAACGAGTAGAAGGCCTGCAAACGTTCGCGATCTCCGCCACTGATCCTTGGCTCCATCGTCGCCCCTGGCTCCAGCGTTTTAATTAACAATTACCCGTAACCTGTAATTACCGCGGACACGCGTATCCGTTTGGCGCGCCCGCGCTCAAGCGTCACACGCGCATACCGAACGCGAAACGAATTAAACGGTTCGCTGCACGAAAGGAATCGTTTCGCCTTCGTATCGTTGCACGCTCGTACGGCATCGGGTCCGAAAACTTTCCTTCCTGCTCGTCACAAATCGAAACGCTGCTCGTCCCCCGTTCGACATCATCGATCACTTCCGATTGATTAACCATTCCTTCTAACCGGAGACGCGATCGAATCTTGCCTCTCAATATCTCAATGTGCCCGATACAAAATGTCGTGTTAACGCATCGCTGCATAAGAAGAGACGATCCCCGAAACGACCGATTATATCGTCCTGCCACGGTTTTTCTCAATGTTCCTGTTTCCTTTAGGTAGTATTTTTGCCGTGTTGGAAGAGCACCTTATAGTATCTCGGTGCGACGACGACGTAACAGGAGCATGCAATTTCTCTCGGGACTCTCATTGGGAGAGGCTTCTTGGAAACGACGCTCTTGTGTGAGACGATCCTTCGAATCGGCCAGTGAAAGTTTTTAATTGATCAGGGATCGACGAGACGAATATTCGATGGTCGTTCTTATTTTTCTCCTTTGCTTTGGCAAGTAAGGTGTGGAATAAGGAAAAACTCCTTTTGATTGATGTTGTTCTCGTAAATTATTAATTAATAATTCGTTCAAAATGACGTACATTCGTTGGTTCAGCGATTGGTGAATCGATCTCTTCGCTCTTCTTTTTTCCTTGTAGAAACGTGTATTTGCGCGTAGAATGCACGTGCTATTGAAAAAAATATGCAAAGCGTAGCGCTTTCTATAATATTTCGTAGCTATATTCTCAAAAATACGCATACAAAATTTGCATAAGAATCCGCGGTCTATCGATAGGTTATTAGTTATTGCGTAAGGAGAGCCAGAAAACACAAACATTATTGCTAAACAGCGACGCCATGCAAAAAGAGCGACAACATGGATAACTTTCAACTGTCCTATTTCATGGTCGCGTAGAATATTGATCTAGACTACTTGCGTGGCGTGGAACGGCGGCAAAATGACGTGAAAAAGTGGGCGGACTGGCGTCAATTGCGCAAGAACGGATTTGTTATACAGGCGGTCGCCTTTGACGACGCACATTAATGCAACGCTGCGCTTATAATTACTTCTCTCTTCCCCTGCGTCCTCGGGAGATATCGAAGCTTTCGAAACACTATACGCACGAGGAGAAGAAGGATCGCGGCTCAAAACTCGCGGTTTGAAACTCGCGGCGACTTAAGTGAGACGTTCGACTCGTCGCTACGTGTAATTATTATTCGCTTAATGGCATCTAATTTAATAACAGCGCCGAGATCGAGTCTTTACGTTTGTTTTATATTTTCTTGCACATCTCGCGATACCCGTTTATTTTGAGATTTATGCCGTGATTTCATACCAGCCTCGCTTTAAGTAAATGTCAAGACTAAGTTAGTCGAGTTACAGGCTAATTGCGAATGATAAATGTTGTAGCCAAGCGTGTTTGATTTCTGCTAATTATTAAGATACGAATGCTTTAGAAAGTATACTAGAATGTACAGGGTGTTCCATAGGTTTTTCTATAAACTTCACGATATATTCTACGAGCGAGATAAAACGAAAATATCGTATAAATTAGAGGTCTCTATCTCGTATGTGTATCTAATCCTGTTACGGATTTCGAATTTTTATTCCAATCTCGTTCTTATTTTACCACGAAGAAATGCTTTCGACATTTTACAAAAATCCCAACGAAATCACTTTAAATGTTTTAAAGAAAATCCCACGCCCAAACGATTCTTCTATACTTTCTCCAAACTAAAAAGTTTTTCTAACGATGAAAGCACGATTGAATGGAAAATACTTGGGAGAACGTAGCAGGATGAAATACATGTCTGCGGTATATAATTCGTAGCTTGATATGTACAATTTTTAGTAGATGCGCGTGCACTTGGCTGCCTAATCGCTATTAAAATCGTTAAAATCCTATTAAAATCCCTCAATCCTGAGTTATTACTTGTAAATTTATGATAGTTTTGTCACATCGTATTTACCATATTATACGAGTAAATGTCCTTACGTAGTCAATTATCTCTATATTAAAATGTACAGGAATTAAAATATATGAATATGTTAATAGACACGTGCCTGTAACCGAGTACACGTGAATCGGAGACCCTAATATCCATGCACGAGGATACCGAAACGCTCAATTACCCGTATATTAAGAACACGTATTAACTTAACAGGACAACTGCAGGACATGATGGATATCCATATCATAACACCATATCGTAAATCTTAAATCTGTTTCGACTACAAAATACATTCCAACGAGGTGCGCTAACGAAATTCAATGAACGAACCCTTCACCATCCAGAGACTTTCATTGGTCGCTCGTTGAGTAACGCTTTCAATCACTGGATTCACTTTTCCTTAGGATCACGGAGCCGTAATCCGTTAATTTACATTACCGAACGCGGCGAATCTCGTTTCACGGCTGCAACACAACTCGCCAGGTAATTGTTAATTGCGCAACGCGTCGTCTATCATCGACTAATGATACATCCAGTGGCACGGCGTTATTACATTTCGGATGGGCTAATCGCTAATAAGAATTTATGGGCCTCGTGCACGAGCAAGTTAGAATGTGAAAGTCTGTAGAGACAAGGGTGCGCCAGAGCGGACGTACGTACATCGCGCGGATAAGTCGTATTGCGTTAAGGGAAGTTGCTACGAGGGGATGGTATCTCTTTGTTCGTGACGCGCTAGAGGATTCTGAGGAAATACGACTGTTTTGTTTGATAGCAACGTTGTACGATATAAATATCGCAACGACGCAAAATGAAATAGTATCATTAAAGGAATTTTGCAAATCACGAACTGCAAGCTATCAGTATCGGTAAGCTTTCTCAGTTATGACAGTTATGAGTTTGCGGCAAGTAAATGTTGGAAGTTGCAAATCTAGAATTGCGGCGATCAACACGACAGATCAGTTTAACAAGTAGCTTTAGATACAGTTCAATTTAGATCAGCTTACAACGAAAAATATCATTTTTCCATTTTGTGTGAACAAAATTTCAACTACTGACAAGTTCAAATAACAAATGAAGCTCTACTGCACCCCGAGAGTCGTTTAAATACATCAATAAATATTCCATCTTTTCACATTGTATTGAAAAAATTTGTATGACACAAGGGCAATTAAATTCATCTCACTCCACTTTCCTCAACTACAAGAGTGTTTCAAGCTCGGTGTACCTGTTCGTGGCGCGAGCGTGAGCGAAGCAATTATTAATGAATCCGCCTGGTCTGCGACGCGACACGCTTCGTCTGACCTTTTTCTCGCAGGCTGAACACCGAACAAGCTGACGGACGCTCTCGAAATTAATATATTCAGAGGCTGTCGGTTCGCCTGTCCCAAGGTACAGGGAATCGCAGAATTTCGGCACAGTGTTAGGAGATAAGCTTTCTCGAGGAGGATGTCGTTGCTTGTTGTTTTGTATCTTTTTTTTATCTTGTTCATGCTTGTTCCGTTTCTCGTATCTTTTTTACTCTCGAATGGCAGGATGATAGGAGCTAATGGATTAAGATGCATGCTCGTCGCGATATAATGGGACGCATCGTCCTTTTTGCCGCTACTCTCTTGATTTATGCGTCTTATCTATCGGAAGTTCGGCTAGTTTTGTTGCGATTTTATTAGTGCCACTGCTCGATACTTTTTAAGCGGCTGTTCGATCGACCGAAGATCGTGAAACGTTTTACCTTTTGCTTCTACCCGTCTTTAAATTATGTATTCATCGTTCTTAATTGAGTTTTTAATTCGTTGAATCTTTGATTTTATCTGCTAGATCGGCGGCGAGTTTTGCCGTCTTTGTTCCTTCGAAGATAAAGAGATTAATTGTTTTAAACGACGTCGCCATTAACTAATCTTTAACATAATATTCATTATTGCTTGTTTTATCCTACTCTAGCTATCTGATAATGAGTTTATTCTGCCATTGTTGAATTCATTCTTGTTACTCAGATATTCTTCTAGCGTCTGTATAACTTGATATTTCTAGTACTTTCACAAAAAGGAAAGAAACGCTTAAGCCATTGAAGAGACTGTTGATTCGTCATCTTGTGCACGCTGCTTTCATGGTTAATTTTTATTGATTCAATGAAAGAGGTTCTTTATTTCAATCGTTTCGTTTTTCTGCTTCTTTTACGAACAACAACCACTAGATTTTTAATATGATTTATCATTTTGTTAATCATCGTCGATATCCTCTTGAAATGCTAAAGATTATGCCATGAGACTGAAAACACGTGGAAAACACAAGGGGTTTACGTTATCCAAACGGTATCAGAAAATAATTGTTGCAGGTTATCCCTAATTGAGCTGGATATCGATAGAAAGGACTCTTTTTATAGCCGGTTTTTCGTCGATAAACTAAAAGGAAGGATGAGCGTCGTAACCAGGCCCTCGACTCCTAATTTCAGAACGCTAAGGCGCTCCTCAATTAACGTCACGGCGCTAACTTTCACCGCGAGGCAATGCCGCTTCGGTTACGCCCCATTATCTCGTTGCTCGTGTTGCACGCGTGCCTCGCTGCCTTCTCTCATGTTGCGCGTGCGTGAGCGCGTGAAAAGGCGCCCTAAGGCGCCACCGAACAGCTTCTGATACGCTGCATTCTCGAAACGCGAAAAAATACGCCAAGTGTTTATAAAAAGGTACGATCAAGATATCTTTCGGCAGTTACTATAATTTTCACTATGATTCATTTTCTTGACTAAATCACTTGGACTTTTTGCTGCGATTTTTCATGATGTTTCACAAAACAGTTCTCGCGTCTCCTTTAGTCGCAATCTAAATTAAACACGTTCGAATAATAACAAAATCGAACAATTGATACAGTGGAACTTCGGTTATGTCGAAGGTAATTTGCTCGGAAAGGCTGTTCGGAAATCGATTTGCTCGACAATTAAACACATTTTCCCATAAGAATTATAAATCGGTCGAAAATAGTGGATTAAAATTGCTTATTTATACTTTTGTAACAGTATTTGGCACGTCAAATTGGATACCAAAACAGTAAAAATGTATAAAATTTTATAGAAAAGGAATATGTGAATAGAATAAACGACTTTAGTAAGGGGAGTTTCCTTGCATAAAGACATACGTATCATATTTAATAATAATTTATTTAAAAAAAGGGAAACAAAGTACGGAACGACACGGAAAATTGAGAAAAGGCACTGCCAATTCCAGTAAAAGTCTGCACTGAACAGAGACTGCAATGTAACTAACACTCATCCTCTACAACATGTGGAGCATGTGATTTCGTGTTCAGAAATTGAGACTCTGTTCAGACTGTTTTAGAAAACATGTTCGGGAATCGATTTGTTCAATATGAGAGTCGTTCGATAATCGAGCTCCTACCCTACTTCGTTAACACTAGAACCTGACAAAATGAAGTATTTTAGATCTTTTTCTTTTACAATCACTGGAAACATACAGATATTTTGTCCAAAATGAATATTGATTTTATTTTACATAGAGTTACACAGTTACTTAGATTTATTTATTTTAGTGAATATCATTTGTGTTGCAATACTTGTCTAAGGCCATAAAGAAAACGAGTTTTATCTATAAAGAAAAAGGTCAATAACTCTATTGAGGTTCATTCGTATATCTGTGTTAATCAGATGCTTCAAGTCTCTGTCTTTGTGACCATCGAGTGCTCCCAAATACTTTGAACCCTTTCTCGTAAATCACTTACAACTTGTTAGTACATCTTTATTTAACTTCCTTATTATTGCAATACGTTCTATTGACGACGAGAATTATACTAGCTGGAATTTCAAAAATGAATCAACAGCGTGGCCTGCAACGTTTAAACATAGAAGCGATCAGTGTTTCTAATTATTTGAACTTTCCTCCTCCGCTATTTTTGCCAGTTTCCCTATTTCTCTGCTGAAATACTTAAACTCACGCCCGAACTCCAATGGTCTCTTTTCCAACGTTATGTAATATACAACAACATATCGCACTCTAACGAGGAAAGTAACGCGACTCAAAAATCGCGGTCTTCGAGTTTTTCGCTATGAAAATATAGCAGAGACACTGCTCGACCAATTATGAAAATCGTGTACATTTATCTTCATAATTTGGCTGGCAGAGAGCAGTTACGTCGCTCTTTCTGATTTATGTGACACTGTGCTGTACCCTACAAATGCGTCTTATTATTAGTTGTGCCTGGACTAGAAGGTTGTTTTTCCAGAGTTAAGAATCAAAGATGAAAAAGAAGAACGCTCGAAACCTGTTCTACGTGCATTATTCTTCTCGTTCATAAATTTGCTTTAATTATGGTTCGAGGACACAACATTTTCGCTGCTTCCGGAAAACATACCTTTTCCAGTTGTATAACTTACCCTCGCAAGGGTGTGATATCGAACGATGTATCAATTTTACTAACGAACGTAGTTCGCGTAACGAAAGAATCGACAGAACTTTTTCACTCGCCTAATAAATACAAAAGTATCATTGATACGTATCTTCGATCGAAAGGCGAACGCGTCGAGTTTCATCGTGGACGTATCGAGAGTACGCAGATTGCATGCGGATGTCCGGTCACGTTCTAAGTTCATCCTTCAGGTAATCCGAAACTTGATACATAATTAGCCATCTTGTCCGGCTAATCTTTCGACTGTAACCGAAGCGTCGCGCGCTTTCACCGTTTCCGCCTTTCCTGGCTATCGTTGCACCGCGTTCGTTGCACCTGTGCGAAAACGACCGGTCGTCAATCGAAACGATCCTCGCAAGAAGTCGAACGGCCTTGTTGCCGCCTAATGAGCTCGCGCCGTCATCGATCCCGACGTTGACTTTTCAATGACCGATCGAACTACATACGTTGTATCGCTAACGGAACGTCGATCAATAAGAAGAAAAATAATATCAAAGAGGGTGTGTGTTTATTGAAGTGCCGTGATTATCATGCTACGTTCTGCTATGTTGCATGGTGTCTATAAGAGTTAATCAACGCATAACGATCATTTTTAATGTCCTTAATTGGACTAAATAATTCTCTAATTTGATTTTATACCGATTAATGTACAATTAATTTACCGTAGAGTAATTTACATTTAGAGTGTTGATTAGATTAAAAATGAAGTATTTAATTGTTCGTAACGAAATGAAAACGAAATTTGAGTTTAAATAAATTTTAAATAGAATATTTTAAACGGGACATATTTTTGTGCAAGCAACAGGAATTTACGTTATATGTTAGAGGAAGAATGATAGCAACGAAGAAAATGATTATTTACTATGAACCTTTATTTGCAATGGCTACTCTAATAAGTTCTTTTAATCCTGTGCCATTATATAATATTTTCGTTAATTATTATATTGCAGTATATGAATTACTCTATAGAACCAGATCAAAAGTTGAAATATACTCAGTCACAAGAAAGTGCATCGTCATCCTCTTCCATAAGCATGATTGCCATTCATAGAAATTCTTTTCCTTTACGCTATATAAAATGTCAATTCTGTTTCGCTCAAAGGAAATGTCTGCTTTACGACTTTATCAAGATAATAAAATCATTTTCTTTATTCGATATTTACATGTAAAAAAGCAAGCTTTATTTTTTGATGAAATTTTTATGTCCTATTAATTTTTTCGGATCAATAAAATTGTATCATAAAATACATTGAAATATCTTCTCATGTTTCTCAAAAAGATTTTGTAGAAGATCGTCTGACAGAAAGAAATTCTTGTCTCCAAGGAATCCGACGTGAATTCCTTTCACTTGGTATGATAAAAATATCGTTCTCCGTGATCTCAGGAATACTCCAAACTCTCTCGCGGTATCTGCTTCTCAATAAGCTAAGTGAAATGATAAGAAATTTCGAATTGCTCCATCATTTTTCCTGATGTGCATCCATTGCAGTCCAAGAGATTTCATACACACCGTTCCTCAGTAATTAGAACAAAGACAAACTAACGATTGATTTTTCCTTGAAGCATTTTACTTGGAAAAGATCTGAGAAGATATATTTATTTAAATAAATTAAATCCACTTGTGTGATTCAATTCTTAATGGCAACAAATATTCCAAAAATTAGTGCAATACATTGACCAATCCAGCCACAGAAAGTAAAAGGAGATTCTCTTGTGTTATGGCACTGACGGTATGTCCTACCCAAAACCAGGACCTTTCCATTTAAAAAATAACGTCTACAATTTTCAACCCCATCGAATCTTCAAAATGACAACTATCGTTCGACAAAATTTTTAATTCAAATTCGAGATCGATATTTGTCTAACCAAAGGAACGTAATTCTCTTGCAAAGGGATTGAAAGAGTATCATCCGATTATCCAGTTTTACTTAGAAACAGAAACAAATCTCTTGCAAAGCAATTACAAAGTTTCATCCGATTATCCAATTCCACTTAAAAATAATCTTTGTCAATCACAAGAGAAACATAAGAAGCTTGCAACGCTAACAAATCTCCAAGATTAAAAGTTTTCTTCACCCTCCCATCAAATTCCATGTAAAATCATTATTCTCCTGCCAAGAAAGATAAAAAAGAATAAGAAGAGAAACAGAATAAGATGAATCCAAGGGACGATACCTTAATCGCGTGTTCCAACGCCATCCTAGTCGACGACCCGACCGAATTAGGCGAACAATTAGCAGGAGGGGGTAACAGCTAGCAGGGAATCGATGCTCGACGATGTTCCACAACCGAGCTGCCTGCTGGGATTGCATTAATCTCCTTCCAGGAGCGGTACATTCAATTGATACTATCTGGCGAATCGTGGTAATAAACAACGAGCATGTTCGCGCAATAGACGACCGAAGGAGAAACGCTTCCATGGAGCTGTTCCACCTTCTCGTCCTTCTCGTCCTACATCTTCTTCGCCTTCTGTACCACGTTGCCCCGAGAGAGCCACTTCTTTTTTTTCACGATTCTATAGGATAGAACCTGGAGTCGTGCCCTTTCGAGATAACAACGAGTTCTGTTTCCATTTTAATGTCGGATGAAGGTAGTTGCAGCTTCATTCGATGTAGAAGTGAATAAGATTTCGTTTGTATCAATAAATAAATTTGTTGTTCGGATCGTTTAAGAATAGAAGATAGTGATTTTTGTGTGGTTTTCTACTGGATAGAAATTCCAGTGTGCTTTTTCTTAGACAGGAGAAAGTTCTTTTTTCAAGTTTGATTAAAAGTTAGCGGAGTTTCGAACGTGGAAGCGCAAAGAGCGTTGTTTGGATTATCCGAGGAAACGGCGGAGATAATGACTTTTCTGCGATTTTCTATTCAATGAAAATTCAAATTTTCTTATGTGAGAGAGAGTTTCGTTCTTTTGTTAATTTTAGTTAAAGTTGAATAGAGTTTTGAATATGCGAGTGGGAAAGGTGAAAGGTTGATGTTTGATTTATGTAACGGAACAACGAGGATGGTGATCTTTCTATGATTTTCTATTGGACAATAATCAAACTGAATTGGAAAAAATTTGAGAGAACTCAGAGAAAAAATAGTTTAATTGAGAAAAATAATTCTTGCAGACTTGCACAGATTATAAAAGTCACGCGTGTATTTAAATCCGAATGGAAAATTCTATTTCTGAACAATTTGATGATCTACGCGTTTAAAGAGATAATGTTTCTCGGATGATTTATATTCACTGTGATTTGAAAATGATTGCAGGCAATGGATTTAAGATCTAGAGATAGTTAAATAGTTCGTGAGAGACTGGATCTGAGATTATGTTGCTGTGTTGTTGGTGGCGCTCTGTTACTACTGGTAGTTATGGCGTTATCGTTATTGTTATGGCAATCGTAACTGCATTTAATGTTGGTAATGGATGAATTGATCATTACGACTGTTGCAATCGATGTAGTAATACTACTAATTGTAATACTGATTTTATGTTTACTACAAGTAGCAGATGTTACGTTACTTTTAGTCTTCTAAAATTACTAGCATTACTATAGATACGTGTATGGAGTAGTAATCCTAAGATGACTACGCATCTCTAATGATACGATTAAAGAATCGAATGACAGCTTTCATTCTCTATAACGATGAATAAAATTGATCGTTGCTGCTGTTATCGGTGGATTAAAAATGTTGAAGATTATCTTTATAAGATTACAGAATTGTCAATGTTGCGGTTACTTATTATATTAAAAAATGCTGATAGAGTTATTTTATTGATAATATATGCTTAATTACTACTTTGAAAATATTTGGTATTTTGTTTAAAGGTATCGGTAATAACAGCACAATAAATCAAAGTGGCAAATGAAACCACCATTCCAGTAATTTCTATTTATACTGTTACTATTACTAAACGCAAGAGTATTCTTCTTACCACCCACAGTACCACCAACTTCACTCCCACAAAATCGCAAACTAAACCTTTGTCACTACGAGCAATTACACAATGTAGCATAAAATAGAATATGTAGATTGTAGATACTTCGTTCTCTATAAAAGGACACTTTGCACTCGTAGGAGGGTGAAAAATCTTGTCTTTATGAACAATATTGTAGGAGGTAGAAAAGCAAGTTCGAGTCACGCGAGTTAGACTTGCAAATGTTCAAAGTCGTAACTTCACTGACCAGCATCGCCTTCTCTTTCTCTTTTGCTGAAAAAGGAAAACGATTCAGACGTCAAGAATCATTTCTCTATTCTACATATAAAAGGGCACTTTGCATTCGTAGGAGGGTGAAAAATCTTCGCGAAGGTATTCGCGAACAATCTTGTAGGAGGTAGAAAAGTAAGTTGGAGTTTCGCGACTTAGACTTGGAAATTTTCAAAGTACACAGTACCTTCGTTGATCAACTCCGCCTTCTCTTCAAATTCGTAGTTTCATTCCAGGAAAAGATTCGGACGAAAGTTGAACTTGCAAATCCTCAGATTCGTGTCTTCACCGACCAAAGCCACGTTTCTTCTTTTTAACAATTTCTTCTTTTTCTTCGACGTAACACTTCTGCGTGCTTCCTTGTCGTTGTTAGACTGCGGATTTTTATCGGAACATCGACAGTCTTCAATGTATTCGTATTTTTGAGAATATAATCGAAAGGTAGAGCCTCGGTAGAAAATTGTTTTCTCTACCAAGTATTGTACAAACGTATGCACATTCTGTGCAATTTGTCGCTTTCAAATTTTCAATGTACAAAATAAATGTACAAAAGTCCACAGTCTACTCATTCTACTGTGCGCTATACAAACTATATCAACTTTGATATCGACGACTGCACGGAATAAAAGAAAATCGTCTTAACTCGATCGAAGGATCTAGCAAACGGTGTCACGAGCCGAATCGACGATGACATTTCTCGAGGACTGGCTGGAGAACGCGTGAGCGACGATGACACGATACACCATGGGGGATACACTTTCCGCGCTGAACTTTTCGACCGAGATCTAATCTCGGGGCCAGAGATAGGGCGTAGGTGGTGAGGAAAGACGAAGAAAGAAAGGGAGACACATAGGCCAGGGTTGTACTAATACGACCGGCTGATCGTATCGCGTTTTGACTATGCGTACCGTGTCTATAAATTATATAGGGGCGAGAACTGGCAGCGTTGCTTTTAATGACAAAGTTCGTGGAACGACCGAGGCGGTGAAGTCGACGTGTCACTCACCGCAGATCCCTCGATAAACCGACTCAGTTTGGTGCACATGTTCGGTAGATCGATTGTTTTTCGAATTCACTTTGGATTCGCCGTTCTTGGAATTCTTTCGTAGTAGCCACCTTTTAAACGAATTTAGAATAAACTGCGTCAGTAAAGTAATTTTACCGGGCCCTGTACAAACTGTTTGTACAAAGTAAGTGAAGTACATACGTAAACTATACGAAGTACACGAACTATAATAATACGAACTATATAAACTACGTAAAGTATAAGTACGGGCACCAAAATATCGTCACAAACGAGCACTTTTCGAGCAAAGTTTGCCAGGATCGCGATAAGATTGTCCGAAGCGTGGCAATTACGGTGCTCGTTTCACAGTGTCGAGTCGCACCAAAGCAGACGAAGGCGTCCCCGTGGAAAATTAATTAGCGCTCTTGAGATAGCGTTTACCATGGTCCGGATCTAGATTGCTATAATTTTCACTGGCGAGCGTTCGTTTCGCCGGGCCTTGACAGATCTTTACACAAATCTAGACCGCTAACTGCGAAACCCGATCTGCATTCAACGCGCGTATTCGCCGTGTCGTTTCTCTTCGCGAATGATGATGGCGACGTTAACGTTCTCGCGTTTCTAATTTTTAACTGCTGCACCATCGGGTGACAGACCGGGGCAACATGAAGGAATCGGCGCGTTCCGTCGATCCTTCGTGCGTACGCTGCAGAATTATGACTTTATTCCTTCACGCGATGCTTGACGCTGCAGAATTTGTTCGCTATGTCAAGGTACATTGCCTGACATAAGTATTCCGGGCGTATAAAAGTTTCCATCCTTTGCGAATGAATAGCAACATATATTATTTCCACATATATCTTTTTCATGAGTTTCACATATTTACTTTTATGCAACACATGCTTGTTTCTTTTTTACTGTGATTAATTACCCATATACATATAACTTACATGTGTGAAAAAATATAGATATCAGAATTATTCAGTCAACTATCATGACTTTTATGAAACAAAAATAGTAATAAATAAGTTGCATATTCATCGCTGTATACTCTTGTCCTTTAATCAATTACGATAAGTTTTACGCTTATCTTAGCTTAACTTCTTATAGAAGCTGTACATTCGTCATTGCATACACTTTCATTTATGACAGAAAGTTAGAAATAATGGTATTCTATAATCGTGTAAATATTTCTATTAACATATATCGTCAGAAATTCCCAGTCAGATAATCACGACTTCCATAAATTAATACGGAAACTAATAACCTGCACATTAGTCACTGCATACTCCTTTTCTTTTACTTACGATAAAGAGCCATAAATGGTGACATTCGGTAATCTTCTAAATTTCTATAATTTCTACCAACTGCTATTATACGACATATTGACAAAGAAGACTGCAACGTACAGAAACGATAGTAACTTATGCATGGAAAAGCATACACCTGTTACAGACGAAAGATTACGCTGGAAATGGGAAGAAAAAACGGATGTTCACGGTGTTGCACGTGCTCGTCGACGACTTTCTCGCTGAAAGACGAGTGTATCGCGACTAAAATGTAGGTTATGTCGATAAAACGCGCGGAGGGTGCCATCGTGAGAGAGGAATATGCTCCTCTTCTTCCTTTTCTCCTTCTTCTTCTTCCTCTTCTTCTTCTTCTTCTTCTTCTTCTTCTTCTTCTTCTTCTTCTTCCTCCTTCTCTTCCTTTTCTTCGTCTTCTTCTCCTCGCGCAGTCTGGAAACGGCGGTAAGGTCAGCGACGGTGGATGATTTCACCTCGGCCATATTTATTATCCTAATCTTGGTGTGCTTGGTGTGCCTGGCCTACATTCGCCTGCAAATTGCCGCGACGACTTACTGCCTGCTGTTTTTCATATCTGCGATGCAAATCGCGCGCCATTCAAAAGCATCTCTCTCTCTTTCTCTTCACCCTGTTGTTCTTAGGGTATACAGGTACTCTTAATGATCAGGATAATGGGAACGTGAATCTTGGGATGTGAGAATCGTTACGAGCGTGGCCAGCAAGAGTTCTGCTTAATTGAAAAAGGTGATTCCATCATCACAGTGGGTTTTCGTTATCGAATTTTTGTTTGAATTGGGTATTACTGAATTTTGTTTGAACAGCCAATTCAACAGGTTACGGTGGAATTGAAAAAGACGATTTAATATTAAAGTGAGTTCCCGTTATTGAATCTTTGTTGGAAGAGGTAGAAGAATCCTGAAGAATCGGATAAGTTCGAGTTTGTGCGATTATTCTGACAGTGGATCTAGGAAATTTGAGGCGAAAAGATTCTACGATTCTAAAGTACACACATGTAAGAAATAAATTAACACATTAAAAAATTGGAAACTAGGATCTAACAAATTCTAAAGTTGGGAAACTAAAGTTAGGGAAAATGAAAGATAGAAAACTGAGCAACTGGAAGTGCCAAAGATCTGATAAACTAAACTACAATATTTGGAAACTTGGAAAGTTTAGATACTCGACAACGGGATAATTTAAAGGTCCAAAAAATGAGAGGCTTAAATATCCAAAAACTCAGAAATTCGCCAGCCTTTCGGATTCAAGACTCGTTCGTGCAGCTTCTTCCATCTCTTACCCAAACTCCATTTACTCCAAAACTCTTCTTCGATCTCTTACTCAAATTCCATTTACTCCGAGACTCTCACGTTTCACATAAAATCCCTTTCCGATAAATCACGCGGCAACATGCTTCTCCGCCGCCGTTTACTATCAAGCGCCGTTCAAAAATAAATTATGCAAAGAAGAAAAAGACCGAAGACACGTTCTGAATCAAACGAACGGAACGAATAATGAGAAGTGGATCGCGGTGGTTCAAAGAGGAGGAGAGAGGCGATCGTTCGAAGCTCGGGGATTAAATTTAAACTCGAGCACACGGTTCGATTGTCGAGCGCGTGTTATATCACACGGATTCCATCGAGTAGTGTCCCTAGCGGGGAGAAGCATTAACTTTTAACCCATTTTCATGAATCATCGCGGCTATACGTCTCTGCCGCGGATCCCTGCCAAGAATTTAGCAAACGTCGGTGCACGGTTGTTCAATTTCTGTCTCCAACTTAATTTCTCGTCGGGCCAGCCGAAACTTGCGAAAGGGATTTTATAAACTTGAATAAAATGTCCCTGTTCCGCTCGTGAATCATCCCCAGTGGATTAGATACGTTTGTAAACAAACGCGGGAATGCTTAATCCACAGCTAAGTGAGTCATCTGATAATATATTTATTGCTGCATTGTAAACTTTAGGAGATAAGGTACAGTGGCGAGTAAAAGAAACCTCGTAAAATAAAAAGTACAGAAATACTCCATAAGTTTACAAAATAGACTTATGGTTAATGCAGAGCAAAGAATAAATGTGATACATATAGGCCACAGAATATATAACTGTCGTCAATATGGTAAACAATTTTTGGTACAAATGTCACCAAAATTCATAATGTATCAGTTTTATCTTTACTATTTATTACTTATCGTAGTTTAAAAATAATTGCTGTTTCATAGGATAAGAAATCATGTTGAAGAACGAAATATACCAAAATAAATAAATTATTCTATCTAAGATATCACACTTATGAACGACGAGTTAATTCATTTTTGTAAACGTAATGGATTAAGGGAACTACAGAAAGAAGCCGAGACGATCGTCCTGATGGATCATTTGGATCCAACTGGTCCGGTCCATTCGGTTTCTGCAATTAACGGACCGTGTCTAATGGCGTGCTGGTACCGACTGACTAATGACACGATTCTCACCCACGCATGAAGCGGCCTATCTCGATATCTCGAGCGTAATTATGTCCATGCGCGACATTAGCGTACAATGTTCCATTGTCGACTATGCTCATGTTCCGCCGGATTTCTAAGCGATTGCTCGCCACAACGCTTTCCTCGACACCGAATTCTTTCTCTCTAACCGCTATTCCATATTATATCTCACTCGAATCCGACGAATTCAAAAATGAATGATGCACAACGTTTATCCAATAAATATAATTTAGCTGAATTTCATACTTCCTCCTGCAAATTAAGCACGACGTGCTTTCATCGTTTTGGTATATTTTAAGAACCGGTTTAATTTTATAAGTGACATCCTTCTGAATTTACTAAACGAACACGATAATACGATACTTACGACGAGCAATGTCTATAGAAATGGATTTAAATTATAGCAACAGCTTGCTAATATCTATATATTTAATTCCAAATATCTAGAATTCATTATTCAATTCGTTTCTTCAATAAATGTCGGTTTTCACATTTCCTTAATTAAAAAAGGAAAAGAGAAAAAGCAAAATAAAACAAACAAATAATGCGATAATCCATGTATCTAATTTAATTCAAAAAAGTAGCCACAAGCATCGTCTCTAATCCACGCAACCCGTTTCACGACAGCTGATAACTTCCACGCTGATCTAACTCACGTGGCAAGTCTAATTTCCCAGAGACAGCTCGAATCTGAAAAAGTCCGCCAATGATTTCGCCGGCGAGACACGAGCATCCACCTTGTACGAAGGTCGCCGAGTTATTAAAACCAGTCGCAGTTTTGCGATCGCGCCGGGAAGCCAGGCATCGTTTCGCGTATCAACCCTCGTCGAAGCTTCGAATGGAACACGGCGGATGGAATGGAAGTGGCAAGTTTGCGAGCCGCCGGTTAACCACCGGCTCTGTCGTTCACGCTGCCAACACGTATCCTCGTGGATGACCTTTCCTCGTTCGAGCGACTGCAATACGCGTCGGCACGGTTTTACGGCCGTCCGGTGAAATTAAACTGCCACCCTCAAAGCTGCCCGATGTCGACTAGCCTTCATCCTTGGACGATGAATGGAGGAACCGTCCTTTAGCTGGACGCGATGAAACTTGCACCTTTTGCACCTTTTCCAGTCGTTTGTTCGTGTGGATGGCGAGAGGAATGTTTCATCGCGGATCGTGCTTTACGAGGGACGCGAATATTGGATTGCCAAGGTCTTCATTTCTTCCTTTTTGTGGTTTCGGAAGATTACTATATGCTTGCTGCTTGAATAGTGGAAAGTCATCGTAATGCGGAAAGCTACGGATGGTCTTTATCGATATTTGTATAAAGTTGGAAAAGAGGCTGATGTTCGGATCGCTGAAATTTCTATTTCTTCTTTTTGGGGTTTCGTAATTGTAATTACGATTGCGTGATAAAATAACGTAAAAAATAAATCGTGCGAAGATCATTGCAATTTGTAAAATGGGCGTTCGTTTGCGTTGCATGAACGAAGAAGAACCGCTCTTTTTGTAATTTCCACCTTTTCCAGTCGTTTGTTCGTTAGACGCGATGAGAAGAATGTTTATTTCAAGTTAGGGTTTGAACAACGTGTACTTGGATCAATGAAATTTGTATTTGTAGTTCTTCAAAGACTGTTTTAATTCGCAAAACGTGTTATGTCGAATCATAATTTATATGTTACGTGAGATTTAAGAGAGTTGTGTGTACTAGATTTAAGTGGATAAAAGAAGAGAGAATCCTGTGAAAGGTGAAATGAAGTTTTGTATAACGTTATATATTTTATCTTTGAATATCTAAAATCAATTTCAGAATATTCGCTATAAATAAAGATGAATAAATACCACATTATATTTAACAAGTTAAAGTTTGTCGATTTGTATATTTAACAATGTTACGTTACATTAACACGTGACACGATGAATATAGCAATCTAGATAGCACACGTGTAGTGGACGCGTTAAAATAATCGAAGTACAGTTCTAGAACACAACGAAGAAGTCCATATATCGTATGGACCGTGAGTTACGAACTGGTACAAGCAAGACGTAACGAGTTGCTTGCTTAGAAAAATTATTCCGCTCCAGGCGTATGGTAATAACAACGACGAGTAAACTGCAGAATAGAGATATCAGTGAAAGCAGATCGGTGGGCAATACGTTTCGATTCGATAATTATTGTTCTTTCGACGTCGAAATATTAAAGTTGCATGGTACTGATTGTTACTGTAAATAATTTAAACAATAGACTATTGCAAGATTAACGATACAAATCTTTAGCTACATAGATCTAACTAAATTTTCTGATCTAAAATAATTTTCTTCCTCTGTCAGTAATTGTAATCCAAATTTTTTATAAACGCAAATAACAATACAATTCCGATCACAGATTACAAATTACACTGACATACCCTGTACATTATTATCTGGTAATATTTGGAACGTTTCAAAGTAGAATTGTTTTAAAGTAGAATTTTCTGTATGCGTCAGACATCATGTGTCTAAACGGCGCAGTAGAATTTCCTATAAGCGTCAGACCTTATTCAGGCAGATAATATACGTCTCGTTGTTTTCAGTAGAACACAGTGCTCATACACAGACGTTTCCTATCAATGCGATATAAATACTTGTGTTAGATTGCGTTGAAAAATCATACTTCAACTGCCACAGTCACATCGGCATATGCATCTAACGCTTAGGAAATTCCACTTTTACATAGAATTCGATGTACATAAATCTGTACTCTATATTTACAGTGGTTATTTTAATAAAATTACACCGAGTAAAAATTACGCGCGTTCGAAAATTCAACATCCTATCATCATACAATTTTATGAACACTGTCTTCGCAACAAAGACAGTTGTAAAAACATCGAACGACCCGTTTCCCGGATCAAGCTGGTCGACTAGAAAAATGATTTCGCTCGAAGCGTCCAATAATAGCAATGTGCAAACTGGCAGGCAGAGAGATATCAGTGAAAGCAGATCGGTCCACACCGGCCGAACGATCATTGTTCGAGCATCGATGTATCCCGAGTCATTGTTTTCGCAACGTGTAATCGCGGAAGCGAAAAATCCCCGATCGACTCCGGGATCCATGCTCGACCGACTTTGAATTGGGAAACTTGGTTCGTTCACTAGGGATTATTCGAGAAGCGGATATCCAGCTGTGCGATTCTTTACGTTTCACCCGACCAAAGAAAGCCACGTAATATTACTTTTCGCCGAGAGACTCTGGTATTTCTTCAGCAACAATACGACCAACGAAACTTTACCACGTTACGTCTTTTATACCGATTTCAATTTCTCTGAATGATTGATTCTTTGATCTCGTTCTTGCGACACGATAAAAAGCGTTTATGGACCACTGGATTGAAACTTAATGTAGTCTTATTGCAAGAGACTGCGCTATATTGTAAAAATGGTAGGTTTGGATCATTGTTTAGCACGAGTAGTCGATCGTGAAATTGTAGAGAACACGAATTAAGATCGAGTACCTTCAAACGAACTCTGTTGCGTATTTTGCGTCATCTTCGACTGAATCATATTTTTCTATTATTACGAAGTTCCTAGAATTTCAGGAACTTTGAAGATTCAACGTTAAAAGTCTTTGTGTTTATCGAAACGAGGATAAGATCGAGACACCACGATTCCAGAACTGTAGTGAAGTTAAACAACTTGATATTCAGATCTAATCCTGACATTCGTGGATAACCTGTGACCGAATAATTCAAGTTGAACGGTACTGATTGAAGAACTATAAAATATCGCGGAGCTAAAGATCGAATATCAAGGACTAACCTCTCCAGCCTATTGTGCGTCTTTTCTCTCCATATTAACTATAGTGATCAACCTCGGATTAGTTAATTAGTGACCAAGCTCAAATTAGTCAATTAGCGACTAACTTAAAATTAGCCAATTAACGACCAAACTCAGATTAGTTAATTAGTGACCAAGCTCAAATTAGTCAGTTAGCGATTGACCTCAAATTAGTCAATTGGTGACCAACCTCACGTTAATTAATTAGTGACCAGGCTCAAATTAGCGAATTAATGACCAACCTCAGATTAGTTAATTAGTTATCCACCTCAAATTAGTCAGTTGGTGATCGACCTCAAATTAGTCAACTGGTGATCGACCTCAAATTAGTCAGTTAGTGATTTGACCTCAAATTAGTCAATTGGTGATCATATTAACCAGTTAGTAGTCAACCTTAAGTTAGTCTGTCAGTGACCATGAAACCTCGACGACTTAAAGATGTCACAAACGCTATTGAATTCTATGTAAGAATGTCCAAATAGGTTTGAACACGGTTTCGATAGATGCATATCTCGAATGTTCGACGCGAAGAATGAAGAAACAATCGATATCATTTAGCGAGGCGTGGAATCACGATGTCTGCCATTCCTCCACGATTTTACAGCTGTCCTTCGCTGTTCATGCTCGTTCGCCGGCACGTTGCTCATCGTGTCGAATCGATTTCACGAGAAGCGTGCACGCGAGTGCAACAATATTGTTCCTGGCACGCAAACTACCTGGATTTCACGCGTTTGTCGGTTTTCTGGTAACGAGAATTCGGTCTATGATTCGTGATATATTAATACTTTTCGTCGTTGTCATTCATCTCGTTGGTCTCGCGTGTAGTATTACTGGTTTCTTGAGGATGGGATGAATTCGAATTCGAAGAACTCGTGTAAACCATTCGGTTTCATCCTATTTTCCATTCTTATTGATCGGATTAATGCTTTTCCATTTCGTTAAATGCTGCGATATACACGTTTCATCAGTTAGAAACTGTGATTTGCTTACAATTAGCTTCAGAAGGTCTAACCAAGAGAATTTAGGTCGTTGAGATTCGCGCAAGATGGGAGCGTTAAAGATGCGCACACGTGGTTTAAAGTTCTCGCAACGAGATTAAGCGTGGCTTTTCGAGCAGCTTCTGTTTGGCATTGACACGTTTGGGCTTCGTGTTTATCAAGATGAAACTGGTTTACTTTGAATAGGATGTATTTATGTCGAATAGAACATACGTTGACCATTTATTTATTTATTAAAAATGCTCCTTCTTACGAGCAACTAAAGTTCTCTGATTTCGTAGATTTTTATTACATATATATTTTTTATAGTTTGTACCTTATCTTATTGTAATATTTTATTACACGCGTGACTTGTTCCAAAATTAACAGAATTTTTGTTTATTTTATACAAAATTCCAAGATTCTAGGGAGCCTGCGATTTCTTCTTATTTCTCAAAATAAGAAAATTAAGATGAAACTATATTAAGTAAATTTGAGTAAGTAAACAGATAAGTTTGAACTATGTCAAACAAGATAAACGACTGTTTACAGTAATTTATGAAAAATTCGTCGAATCTATAAAATCAAGTCGATCTAATGTTTGCGATGATAATTCAATGGGTCGAATCGATGTAATGGATATCTTGTAAAATTAATGAATAATAAATTAGCAGGAATTCTAGTTGGCAAGAGCAAGCTGAATGGCAAACGTAATGCGATTATTACACCGCTATCGTGTTCATTATCATAAAATGGCCATTATCGAGCAACAACGAAAAAAATAGTTTTTAGCAATCGCGAAGCAAACGTACTGCGAGCGTTCCTATTAATATGCAGAACCGTTTAATACATATTTATGAGTAACCACATGAAAAATGGAGTAATATTTTCTTGGACGACTGAAAGTATTAATTTTAATACGATTATCTGGAAAATTTGATCTGGAAAATGTAAAACACCAGCTGCTGCTTTGTTATTAAGTATGATACATCGACTAACTATAGTTTAGTTAATAGTTGCGGTGTTCATTGTCCTGAAGAAAATTCGAAGAACGTCAACATAAATTATGAACATGTACATTTTTATATCCTATTATCTCAGTATACTTTTATGAAATTTCTATCTAATCTTAAAATTAGCATATTTCCTTGAACGATAGAACGCCTTCTTCAAACAGCCATTTATTTTTATCAAAAAATAGATATAGATGATATCTAAACATCTATACATATTGTATCTAACTGATCTTAGTACAAAACATAGAAGACTAAATATCCTTTATACCCATTTTTTAATAAAAATAAATACCGTCTCAAACAATATTTTCTTCTATCGAACGACAAGAGAAAGTATACTAAGTTAAAGATTCGCAAAAGTTGAGCAAAAATATGCTGCAGAAGTTGTTCTTAATATGCTTTTATCAACATCAAAAATGTACTCCAACTAAATCAATTATGTGCATATAAATCAATCACATACATTTATAATCATTTTATTCCTTCGTCGTTGTGACATTTCAAAGTATAAATTGTTATTTATGCTAATCCTCTTCAAATTGTTGACTGAACTTCATTGAACATGGACGTTCCGATCAACCCAATAGGTACAATACCTCCTTAAACGGCAATGACGGAGCACTCATGGCCTCGGAGAGGTGTCGCTTGATTTCCAGCTGTTGGACATTCGGAAGTCGCCGGTCGTAAATCAATAGCCTGGCGTTACAGTGCGCCAGGTCTCGAGCGTCGTCGGACACGTAGCAGCTAAATGAATATTTCGTGCCGTGGCCGGCTCGGATCCTGATTAATGCGATCCGTGGCACGACCGCGCGCCGTAAACTCGATCCTGATTAATACTGTTTACAGCCCCGCGAGATCCCACCGGCCATTAATCAGGATCGAGTGACGACCTCTGGCTGAGCTGCTACTTTTAGTCGCTCCCTTGCGAGAAAGTGTCCATTAACGTTACTTCTGCGTAAGTATCCGCGCCCGTCTCAGTCAATCGTTGCCTTTTGCCTCTTTTCGAGTGGCCAACACCGCTACACAGCCCACCGAGGATAATACTCGCTGTGGATAGGTAGCCACGAATGTCTTCGAGCGTTCGGTTAATGCTTGAATCGTGTTGGATGCTATTGTACCTTGGACAGGGAATGGTTTAGGTTTGTACAATGGAGAGGTGGAAGGTTGGAGGTTGTTCGGATGGTCGTATCGATGATACTGTTGGTTTAACCGGGTTTGATGGCATAACGGTGTTGACGGATCTTCCAAGTTTGCCTTTGGCGGGCTGATGACGTTTGATGGCTGAAGTATGTATGCGATTAATGTGTGTGTTTAACCTGTTAACTGTCGATTGACATTGGGATAGATAACGTTTCCTGGATAGTGTAATTCCTTTATTTAAGGATCTTTTGTTTCTTTACGCGACGTTTCGCTTGTGTTGCAGACCAATTATGTTGCTTTTGATAGGCGGGAGAATTAATTTGATGCTTTTATATTAAATCGGTTATAATCGATTACGTGTACATGGTATATCAAGTATATACTGATTCTGATACATTTTATAATGATTTTAAACTTAGACATTTGTTCATCTTGTTAGGATTCTAAGTTACAGATTGTTAAAACGAACAATGTAACTTCGAAAAGCATTAACGATGGTTGGGTCTCGGGAATTTCCATTAACCCTTTCGAAACTCCAATTTCTAACCTTTTGACCATAGCCAAAAAAGTCTAATCCAACATCATCGAACGTGACCAAACCTCACGTAACGAGTCTGGCAACCTAACCGATCTAAAGCAATCCAGCTATCTATGGCGATCTTGCCAAGTCCATATCTCAAAGCTGCGATCGCCTTGGGCGCTTCGCATAATCGTCCGTAGAAAACGCTGAATCCCCCGTGGATCGATCGATCGCACGGAAGATTTCCACGCGTTCCATCGATCCATCCGGGCGCAAGGTGTCGCGATACGGACAGCTCGTAAAAGCGGTTCAGCTCGATGTGCGTCGAGTCAACGCACTTTGCCAACGATATACGTAACGAATGCCTCGCGGCGGTATATAGCAACGTTCGATCTCGGCGGCCATTAATCAGGATCGAACGACGACCTCTCCCCGTGCGCGTATCCTGATCCTCCCGATGTACATCAGCGCTGACCTTGGATCTATGGCGGAGACCGCGACACCGTAAGAGAGTACCGACCGCGAGCGCGCGTAACAGACCTGTTTTGCCCTGGCCGCGGTTACACCTGCGAAAGTGATGACAAACGAGGATATCAGACTCATGGAAACCTAATAAATATCGGTCGCCACCGGATGCACGCGTGTCGAGCACGCGTCTGCTTTGATCTTAAGGTAACTTGGTTATTCAGCACCGAATTATTACATTATTACGCGCTTTCCAATTTGCCATGCATCCATACGTAGACATCTAATTGATGGCTGAGGATGTATAGGTATAGCGTGCTTTGCACTAGATGAGTATCGACGTAATGGAGTTGGATGTGGTCCGAGTAGTCCTAATCTGGTTACTGGCACTCGATTCTCGTACAGGCTTTTGATGTTTGAGTTACGAAGCGCAGGTTATAACATGCTGTATGCAGATTAGTATCGACGTAATGAAGTTCGATATGGTCTGTGTTGTCCCAAGCTGGATACATAAGGCTCGATTCTCATACATTTATATCATATCATAAATATCAATATATTGATATTTCGATCGCGTCGATGTGTAGGTTATACTATGATTGATGGTAACAATGATAATTATATAATAATTATGAGATGAACGAGTTGGATGCGGTTTATGTTGTCTAAGGTTTGATTCTAACGCAGACTTTAGATATCTGGATTATCATGTGCAGGTTATAATGTGCTACCCACAAATTAGTATCGATATAATGAAGTTGAAAGTAGTTTATGTATTAGCGTATATTGGTGATTTGTGTACTGTACCAAGCTGATCGCTATGGCCTGATTCTGATACATGCTTTTGATATTTGGGTTACGATGTGTAGACTATAGTGTGATATACACAGATTAGTATCGACATAATGAAGTTGGATGTGACCTGTGTTGTCACAAGCTAGTGAGTAAGACCCGATTCTGATACAGGCTTTCTAGCACGGACTTCCAATTGATATTTGGGTCATGGTGCACGGATTGTAGTATGTTATACACGCATTAATACTGACGTAATTAATGAGGTTGAAAGTGGTTTGTATTGTCTTGGTTGACGAGTGAAGCGCGATTCTAACGTGGGTTTTTCAATGTGAGCAATTTTATTCTCCTTCTTTTGAGTATTACGTATTACTAACGAAGAAATGAATAGAAACTGATGTAATTTCATGAAACCTAGATAGCAATCCTTTGTCCTGCAATATATTTTGTCGCTTTCTTTCTGCCTCTGTTTCTGCTTTAAATCTTCTGCTAATTATCAATTAGTACGTTAACACGCATTAATGGCAGAGCATACCAATAATGCGCTATGTCGTACCAATTCTTATAGGCTACCATAATACATGACCTACTCGAGTAACTGGGAATACGATTGGTCGCGCTAGGATGAAAGGTCATCGAAAATGAACATTTCTTGTTTCCCTCGTTCCTCCTCGTTTATCGATGTTCGAATGGATTAAAAACTGGTTGATCTCGTTTTTCCCACAATCAGTGCCTCCAGAAATATCCTGCATCGTAAAACTCACGTCCATTAATAACGCTATATTATAGAATGACACGCCTAATCAGCAAGGTGCACGGCTCAGATGTAATTACTTCAGCGCATCGGGTCCTATCATTGTAGAAGAGCAGGTTTAAACGAATATAGCAGAACTGCTCTTGTCAGAATTTCAAAGAAAATATCATCGGAATCTTCATGAACATCAAAGGAACATCCATCGACGACATGTCGTCCTTAGTACTGGGGCATATCAGCCGTCAGGTTCGATCGGTGCTCGTTTGATCGGATTCGAAACGAGAAAAACGTTAATTACAAGGATTAACCAAGCGGACGGGACACCTGTAGAAAGTAGGGGACCGAGTCGCGTCGGTTCTTATATCGGCAGGGCTGGTTTGATCGGTTCGTGAGCGCGTTCTGCGGTTCATTAGCACGCCGTTGTACGCTTGAAATTGATACGCATACACGCGCCGGTGCAACGACACCACGCCAATGGCCAATCGCTTTTGCAGTCTGCCATCTTCCAACCAGATCGCATTTTTCGCGATTAATCGGTGCGCGGTGATGTTCCATCTGTCGCGTATTGGCTTGTGGAAATCTTCGATAGAGCAGCACGCGTCGATGGCTGCAAGTATGAGTGTCTGGCAGATGAGAGAGAAAGTGAAAGGGCGAGGGTGAGTTTTGTTTGAACAAGAAGTTTTGTAGATACGTGAAACTACAAAGTGAATGGTAGTTCGATGGATGTGTATGATAAGCTCGTTGAAGTTTCCTTCGTGGCAATGAAGCAACGACAGGCAAGTAAGTGTATTGAAGCCTGCACCTATTAGCATAATTCACTAAAGTGTCCATTCTCTGGCTTCACAATTACTTTGGGAATTGGCACGCTAATTATCGTGTCAACTTCTCACTATATCAATCACCGGCAGTCCTTGCAAGTTTGAAGAATGGCAATCTATCATTTAAGAATATAGCATGAAGTTGTTTCGCAATCATTAAATTATGAGAAGATTGATGAAGTTGCGTGATGTGTTTGCAAGTTTGGAGAATCTGGTGTCTAAGAAATTATGCGAAAGAAGTTTAATTGAAATTCGCGATAACTGCGATTACGACGAAACCGATAAGCATGTACGATACGTTCACTGAAAAAGTTGATAGAGTTGTACGACGTATTTGTGAGTTCGAAGACTGACACGTCTGACAAATTACGCGTATAACGCAAGTTTTATCCAAGTTATCTTGCGATTGTTAAAGCAATAAGTTTAACTAACGTACAACATATTTGAAAACTGTGAAACTAACAGATAAAACGGCTTAAGAAATTGAAGATTTCTAAGAGTATCTGCTGTCACGTTAAACTTATCTCTGTTTAATGTCCACGGGAGAAAGTCTCAGGCAAATTCTCTTTCCTAAATTCTCATTTATTTTACATATTAGTGTGCGATACTTTAATCCCGTTAATTCCATCTTGGAAGAATAATTCCTCTCAACAGGATAACCAGGTACCTTCGTTTAAATTCCCGCTGTCAAGCAAAGCAAACACGGTCTGCTGGTCGAAGGAGGCTTCGAGGCTTCTTTCTCTCCGTTGTTCGATCGCTTCTAACGCGTCCGTGTTTCCAACAAAAGGTGCGCTAACTGGCACCAACCGTTTAAGGGGCTAAGAACCGCTTCGACGAGATTACGCCGAGGCCAGACGATTCACGCGCGATCCCGCTGGCCTTAACAGCCGCGTGACATTCGACTTCCAGACACCATAAACCGCGTCCAAGCGTGTTCGCGTTGTTTCCTTCGCTATAGACCGGGTATACACTGCACAAGAAGTCTCTCAGGGATATTTTCTTAAGAGAGAAAGAGAGAAAGAGAGAGAGAGGAAAGACTCCCTTTTTTAAGCAGACGCCATCGTTCCTCGAACGTTAATTAACTTGTTAAAAGCGGAGAATGAAGACGAACGAATGGCACTGTGACGTTAGAAAGTGTTCAAGGAACGTCTCGTTAATGTTTATTCTTTGTTTGTTCGTGGTTTCATTTGTTGGAATTTTAATTGCGGTTGTATTTATGGAAATTTCTTACCTAGCGCGTTTTCGTATGGGAGTTTCTCATCCTTGTAGCTTGATAGATTATAGTCGATTATATATACGAGACTTTTGTATGGTATTTGAAAGTTTCCCATCTTCTTATTTTGATAGGACGGTATAATTCATATAATTTGTTCAGAAAATATCTGTATTGTTCCACCTCAATCTTATAGAGTATCTTCTTTCGCGTTTCTATTTAAAAATAAAACGTTCTATCGAATAACATTTGTATCGTAGAATTAAAAAATCGATAAAATTTAGCGAATGATCAAATTCTTAGCTGAACCAAAATTTATAAACTGATTTTTCATAAACTCGAGTAATTCCATCGCGTGGCTTTTTACCTATTAATGCTTAACGATGCAAAAATGTATAGCATGCGCGTAATATACAAAAGGATATAAAATATTCACAGCAGAGTATTTATTATAATTTCCAATTTAGACGAAACCAATCCTTACGTTCCATTTCTTTAGTTTCTCCGATAAAAATGTACGTTTGCATAAAAATCCAAACAAACAGAACAAATCAATGGAAAACGATAATAGAATACATAAAACAAGTTTCTATTCCAGCTTCGTTTATTTAGTTGTGTCCATAAAAATACGTACTCTCCTAAATGACAAATGCACGAATCGATGAAAACGAACGCATTCGGCTGTTCCATCGTCATCGACAAGAACACGTGGTCGCTCTAAAGCTGTAGAGCATCGGGGATACAGCAGCGGCGAGCGAATCGGAATCAGACGTGTTATGTCAGCGCGATCGCGGGTCGCGAGCGAGTAAAAGTGACCATTGAGAAATGACACAAGGGCCGCGAAACTGGAGCGGTATAAATCCGGAAAATAGCCAACGCCAACGGGATGTCCGGTTTTCTGGGTCAACGTTGCAACGGTCGATGCGATAAGAAAGGAACGCCGCCGTAAAATTATTCGCGTAACGGTGTCGTGTGTCTGTCTGTTAGCGAGACATCGAATAATTGTTAACGTCGTGTGTATTCGTCGCGTCTTACGATTCGACGATCTTGCCGACAAGGGATGAAACACACCTTGGCTATACGGAGATGACGATAGACATGCGAATTTATGAGACGTTCGTTCGTCGGCTGGGAGAATAAATTTATACTAACGAGATTTGATATCCAGTTGTTTTTAACGAGAGCTTTGATATCGAGTCGTTTGGAAAGTTGGCAGCTTTTTATGGTCGATGTGTTTGGCGAAATCGGAGGAGGATCATTTGTTATTAGCCCGTGGATGTTTATGCGCGTTCGAATTTTTACGAGCACGAGCAGAGAAATGGAACTTACAGATGTTATAGAAAGTATTGACGCATATTCTCGTTTTCCAATGAAAAATTTTTTTTTTTACCGGAGAGAGTAGGAAATTTTTATAGTTATACGAAAGTACTACTAAATGACACGAAATTTAATACACTTTGACGTAATTGGTAAGTACTTAAACGTATTCTATAGCCACTATAAGTAGACGTATGCCTCACTCTTGAAATATTTGTATATGAAATAGCCAATAGATATTTCGTAATTGAGATCGTATTGGAAAATGAGTTTATGTAAGTTTCTTGCTCTTTCTACTGTACAATAAATATCTTACGTAAGACATAACCCTATTATACGTCTGAATTGTTTACGATTTCCCGGATTATTCGGCTTAGAATGAGGGCGTCGGAATATGACTCACCGATGATGAGGATGTTCTAAATACCTTGTAATGTCAGCTACTATCCAATAATAAATTAAAGTTAATAAGGCATCAAGAATTTTCTGAACTACAACAACAGCGCTAACAAACAATAGGAACGAGAAGAAACAGAGGAAGAAGATTTCTCTTAATTTATGAATTCGAGTTCAATTTTATAAATTCAAGTAGCTACACTTTATTTAGAGAAACCTATAAAAATAGCTATATCTTATACACATATTTTCATAGTTCGCTGTCCTTCACCATCTACACGTAGTATAAAGTAAAATTCACACGTAGTATAAATAAAAATGGTAAGCGTCTGTACGTTCGAACTAATTTCGGGAATCACTGCACGGATCTTGATGCAATTTCCACCATTTTAAAGACCATTTCTCGAGTAAGGTTTAACGCGCGTGAAACATTAACCTGCGACAAAAAGAAGGCAGAAGTCGAAAATATAAACCAGAGACACGAATATTCGAAACGATCGTGTTGTCTTTAGAATCGCCGCCACGAGCAACGTCGTTCTCTTTTTGGCTTACAACGTGATCAAAAGCTTCACGACTATGCCGTGTGACAGTCGGTGTTGTTTCACGGATTATAGAACGTTCACGGAACCAATACAAGTTCACAAAATCGCCAGCCATATCATTAAAGAAGATTACATAAGGTGCCGGGCAATGGTCGGATATATCAGCTAGTAAAAAATATAATCGCTTCGATTAATCGAGAAAAATCTGTTCGATAAGGGGTCAACGAGTGATACGTTTCCGTTGCAGAGATTCTAAGGCTGCATCCCTCGAAGCCGCTTTCGTACGAATCGCGATTAAGTAATTGGCAAGGTAGCGGTTTCACGATCGTTCGATTCGATAGCAGGATGCCGTGTTGCACGCACGTGTTTCCCCGTTATTTCTCACCCGTGCATTTTCGCCGTGGCCTCGCTGATTTCTATACGAGCCCGCCACGCGGACAGTTACACGAACTTCTTCAAAATATAAATCCACCTCGAGCACGGCCGATACTTTCGCGTTTCCGGCCTTTCCCTCGCACAACACGCTCCTCCGTCGTCTGATTAAAAAGAGCGCTATTTTTCTACAGGCTCCTCGATAGCTACAGCTTTAAGGAAAATTTGTGATTTGATAATGGGAAAGTTTATGACTCGATACTGAGAAATTTGTAATTAAAAGGAAAGACGATAAAACGTACGACAGAAAATTTATGATTTGACGAGGGTTTTGTATTCTTTCCTTTTCATGGATCGACATTTGCGAATAACGCGGTCGAGTATTTCTAACTTGAAGGTCTTTTTATCTGGAAAATATTCAACGATTCTAGCCCGTATCAATTTATGCTACTTCCTTATTTCTTTTATCTTTCGGATATTTTTAGAAGCGATAAATTTTCCTTAAAGTAACCGATACGCGAAACAAATTTTGCTCGCACGTTAAAGATAAAAGACTGAAACTCTTATCTTGCATTAATTTTACGTCTAATAATTTAAGATTGCTCCCATTTTCTAAAGAAACCAGTCGCAACGGTAATTGCAACTTCGAAATGAGATATAGCATATTTCGTAATTTGCAACGTGTAATAAAAATCAACGCCCCGAGTTATAATCGTGCGTGTTGCCGGACAACGATACTAAATAAAATCAGTACCGGGTCAACAAGCTGATCAACAGACGTTCCAGTTATGTATATTGTAACAAACACGTTCCAATTACGGGTTTAAATTATTTGCCGCAAATAACTTCTTCTTTCCAATGTTTCCTACAATGTAATTGAACGTATTTACGATACCGATGGAAATTCACCTTATTCCCTCGATTTATCGAGACAACGGGTCTCTTTTTATCCTGCCAACAGGATACGTTCTTCGATCGTGTTTTGGATGAGTCTTTGCTCCTTTCGTCGATACAATCGACGTCACTTCGATCGACGACGAATTCACTTTCGTCGATACAATCAGTCACAAAAGTCTATACACACCCATCGAAATTATTACGATAACGAGCTTAAATCTAGCGATATCTTTGCCACGGAGTTTTATATTAATTAAACTTAGACACCTGTTGAAAAGAATAACGCAATCCATTCTGCGTATTAAACGAGAAAGGTAAAGGAATACAAAATGAAATTTCACAAAGGAATTATATGTTCGTGAAATGTTGAGAGAAGAAATATTTAATATTATTTTTAACATTATTTTTAACTTTGTATATACTATACTTCAAACTTTATAAAGTTTGCCTGGAAATACAGATACAGCGACAGACAGAAAGAAGTTTAAAACTGATACTTGAGTATATGAGTACAAGTAAACGTGTTGAACATTTTTCCTGTGCTAAACACTCTTCTATCGAGAAGATTGGATAGAAGATAGGCAGTTACCTATGATAAATTGTATCGTACATTCGTTTCTCTCGTCAATCATAGTTCAATTTTGTAAAATTACTACGTTCTTCCCCATTTCGCTGTTTAAAGTTTCCTTAAAATTTCACACGTAAGTGTACGCTATTTCGTAACAAAGTGAGTTTTCAATTTCTTCGGATGAATCGGATGCGCGAAACTTTTGCCGCTGACTATAAACATGTAAAAAGCGGTTCGATCAAATTTATTATATTAATGTTGAGATACGGCAGGACGTAAAAGTGAAAATGGGAAGGTACAACGCGAAGCTATTCGAGGAAAGTATGAACCAGCTGAAACAGTTGTCGGCGCTGGCGCTTGGTGTGACTTTGTAAGCCGGAGATATAAATAATTTGCCATGAAAAATATATTAGCTAATAATAACGGGGGAACCAATTATGTTCAACAGGTTCACCCACACGGCATCGCGTGTTCAACGCTACGTTCTCGTCGGCATTCTCGCGAGAGTTCGCCACGCGGATCAATTTATGTAATCGTGTAATAGCGACTCCCATTTCCGGTGCGCCATGCCGCGCCACGCCATTCCTTCCATTTTCCGTAAAATTATTTCGTGCTCGATCTCCAGCAAATAGTAGTGATCGAAATAATTCGACTGCGGACACTTATGCAAATTTATATCTTTATGAAGAAATAGGAAATTGCTTTATTTGCTATACCTTGAATATCTTACATTATTTTTTCGTGTCCCCTATCGTATCATCTTTTACCTTGAAATTTTCTCTACACGCATAAAAATTCGTAGTCAAAAAATAATAATAGTAGCTGTGTTCTGAAGAAGACGAGAGATTAAAAGAAAGCATGGATTTTACGTAATAATAAATAAAGAAACAAATTTAATTATGGTTTAAGAAAAATTAAATTAATTATGGTCATATAGAATTAAGATGGAACATATCTATACTGATTCTCAGTAACAAGTTATTTGCAATATTGAAAAGTTTATAAAAATGGTAATCGAAGCCCTGTCTCAAGGTCTCCAGGCTGAAATAAAACTATCTATCTATAAATCTATACTGTCATTGAATAAATGAATAAACAAGTAAGTATCCACGGAAATGAAATAAGTTATGGCAATATATCTATATCATCGATGATTGATCGTGAGAACAGTTCGAAGCAAGTGCAACCTTTTCATAACCTGTAACAGTACTCGACTAGCGAGCAGGTAATTTTGACACGTGTAAGGAAGAATCAAGAGACAAGGAATCCAATCTTCCGTCGCAGTTTTCCACGTTTCCTGACATCGCAGAGAAACAGAGAACTTTGTCATCTCGACGAGGGTCGAGACACTGCGCGACAGGAATCCGTTCGAAGTGCTTTGACTCCCACGTGAACGAGATAGAAGATTAAATAAACATTTTGCAACGACTGGAAAAATTTCGCGAGTCATCGATCCGCGATTTCTATCGGTCGATCGTCGATCTCCTCATTTGGTTAACAAATTGAGCGAATAAATCGTGTACGCGTCTAGAAGTAAGTTAACTATTGTCCTATGATCTTCGAACGAGAACGAGATAAATAATTTAATTTATTTTCGTAATAATTAATTTTCAACGTATTTATACGTTCTAAATGTACAGACATATGATATTTCCCGAGATAAAGGAATATGTGCAAAACAATAAGATGGATTGTCATGATGCTATTAATCTCATCTTGTATTGTTTATAATCTTTGAACGCTAACAAGATGAGCAACTTGCGCAGTAATTAATTTACAATACAACTATATACCTCTATTTACCTCTTTGCTCCCATGATGTTCCCTCAAACCAGAGCATCGTACGAAACAGTGAAATAAATTGTTAGAATTATTCTTCTATGGTATACAAATATAAAATATAAAGTTAAATATAAATTTCAAGATGTATTATTATATTCTAAAAAAAGTGACGAGTTCAGTAGTTCAGAGGTAAATGGGAGTACGATAAAAATACCAATTTTTTTAAGATGCAGCGTTTCTCAGAGCTTTTTTCACCCGGAAGTATCTAATGTAATAATTTATGCGCGCGGATACTTCTTCGTTTCCCTTTCCATATGATCGTCGTTGTCTCACCGGCGGGTTATCTCTCGTGTTCTCTCGTCACGCTCTTCCTTTTTCATCCGATACTTTAATACGCCTGCGTGCCTGGAAATATCCTTACTTTCTCCAGGACAATAAAAGAGAAGCACGTCCGCGTTAATAAAATAGGATCGACGGTCTTTTGCAACGGGATGCTTTCAGGTCGAGGCGAAACCAGAACGTAGGCCAAATTGAAATCCTTTGATTCATGCTATATTCCTGTACTTGCAGCATACGAGGCTTTAGTTTCCTTATTACGAGTATTTGCAAACGGGGAAAAATTGCACGAGAACTTTCGTTTCAAGTTTATGCGATGATTAGACTGGACTTTTATGGCGTAAATATTGTCTTTTATAGATATCATGGCAGATAAGCCTGTGAACGAAAGTCAGAAAGATAAGGATTACACAGGCAGGCAGATATGAAAGTGTTTGATTAAATTTGTTGGTTATATTTGTTGATGAGATGTGAGAGCGAAAATGAAAGTCAAATGGGATAATTTCTACGGTAAAAAATTGTCTTTCGATCTTTGCTTTATGACTTTTTTTTACCAAGTTCAGAAGTTTCACATGTGTATTTATGTATTAAATAAACGCGTTATACCGAACAAAACAAAAATCTAAGGAAAAATGAAACGAGGATTAGAAATTTGACGTTAGATAATGTAGATATACGATACAGGTAAATTTTTAATAGAGATTTCCGATTTTTCTTGTAAACGATATTGGGTACAAGTTCAAGCGTCAAGACTTTCTAACACAGACTTTCAATCTCTGCCAAATAAAAATTCGCTCAATAGCTAAATAACGAGATAGAAGAAGAATCATTTGCTTATTCAAATGAACTAAAGTATAATTATTTTAAAATAACATCCAACCCATGAATATATTATATTATATGAATTATAATAAATAAAATAATTTATTTGAACGATATCTAAGATTGCAATTATATATGAAACATCATTACCAACAAATTCAAACATTTTATCCAAATAATACCTGATCTTTTGTAAATATACGAAATACCATTACTAACGTACTAACGTACTAACTACACATACTAACAAATTCAAGCATTTCATCTAAATAACTCACAAGCTTGCAAATGTGAGACACCATGGCCAACAAATGCAAACAATTTATTGAAATATTTCTTAAGCTTGTAAATATACGAAACACTATGACCGATATATTTCACAACCTCACACATCCATCTAACCTTATGTCGAAAGGAACTGGTGAATCACTGAACCGAGAACTCGAGCAACAATGATTAATAGGCGATCAGTGGCAATTAAACGGTCGATCTACGGTTTTCCCGTTTTTCGCGGAAACCTACGAACCGATGATATTAATCATCTCGCGCGATATCGGGGCCAACTGACGCAATTACGAACGTGTTTGAGAATCGACGAACGTGGTATCGCCTGTGCATTATATACAAATTAACAGGGCGACCATAAGTCATACGGGGGCGGTTACGTTGGCGTTTGACAGAAATATATATCGATACATACTACATCGGGACAAGCAGCACCGGTTTAACCGCGTTCAGGAAACCGTGTAAGTCGTTGAAAAATTGTCGATACGACGTTCAATGGTGTATTTGTTCGTATAAAAATATGAATAAACGATACTGTGTCAAATGTTCCAACAATTTTTTCAACGCTACTCTTATTTTATTTATTATCGGCATTGACGTACTATTGTCCTCTAAGAAACCATATCGTTGATTTGTTAGAAGGTTGACTGATCTAAAATATCGTCAACCATTGCTAAATAGTCCAGTTATTAATAATTTTCTATTTTTGAGGTTTTAATTTCGATGATATTTCTTGACCGATTTAATTTCTCTAATTGTATAGGTATGGCTACGTATGTATTGCTTGTCTTTCCATAATCGATTTGCATGTTTCGAGTCTACAAATGAAACTTTTCGAGCGTTTAATATTTTCTCGGGAACGTTAACGTATATTAAATGCAAAACTTTCGAATGTACCGATGGCATTTGACTTTATAAAAGTCTATTTAAGTCACTTTCTTATTTTCTCGTTGTTTTGTTATTATATTGGAAAACTAATAGCGTCTTATAATACACGAGAGGTTTAATTATGCGCAAAATTCAAAGTTGAATGTTAAAGTGTTGAAATCTAACGGAGATACGAGTCTCGTAAATTTCCTTATCTTAATTTTTCTACTAAATCGCTCCAATTACATCGAATCGACAACACCCACGATACCAGTGTATCTTTCACCTAGCACTTCCTTATTATCTGCCACCGTTTTTCACGATTGAACATGGCTGCAATCGAAACCGAAACTTGGCGCGTAATCTCGCGTCAAGCTTCGCCCCCATTTGTCAGAATCAATTACACCGATTTCCGTTTGGCTGGCGCGATTTACACGCGAGATCTCTCGCCTTTCCTTTCGATTTTCACCTCGCGCGCCGCATTAGCAGCGTGGGGAGGATTTAAATCAACCTCGTACAAATACGCACATTGTTCGCGTGTCGAATTGCCGGGGATTTAGCGATATCGCGTAACCGGTATCGGTAATATGGGGATAATTCGCGAGTTTTCCTTTTTATAATCCTTATAATCGCGATTGCGCATGGAATTATACGTAATGGGCAAAAGAAAGGCGTAGAAGACAGAGACGAATAGTGGGACGAGAACAGACGTTTTGTTAGAATGAACAGGAACAGTGAGAAAGATTTGTAAAATGGAAAAGGTTTGAAAAATAAGAGTCAAAGGATTATAAAGATGGACAGATCGAAAATCTTTTTTGCTTTCAGAATTCGTTTCTTCGCTTTTTAATTTTATTTTACTAGCACGTTTACTGTATATACTTTTCGATATTATTCGATTTTCGATTCGATCTTCTAATATGATTTTTTGGAAGAGTTTAGAAATGTTGAATTTTTGCAGACTTGTATGACTGTGTACTCGTCAGTCATTACTATACCATGGTATTTATAAATTTTATATTGTACGTCGCATTTTGTTACACTATCAGTGTACACACACACTACCGATTCCAATATACATGGACTCTCGCAAGTATTCGAAAACTTGTAGACGTCCTTGTGTATATTTTACGTGCTATAGGAAACATTATTGAAACCGATGTTAGTCAAATGTGATAACAATGCAAAAATGTATATTAAAGTTGCAAGATATTTATCGCAAACACGTAATTAGTAAAAAAGATTAATACACAATACGAAGGTGCAATTTAATTAATCGTATTAATAAATGCTAAATATGATATCTTGTAATTTCTATAAATATTCTCAGATTGATTTTACATTTGACCAATATCATCATAACGATCGTGTCTTATTGTTCTAATGAAATTTCAAAATGCTTTATATAACACATATTAGGTTGTCCGGAAAGTGTCTTTCCTTCGCAAACGTGTTTTTTACAACAGTGCGCCTTCATACAAACGTGAAACCAAGTCTGTGAAATGTGTTTATCTCAACAAAACAAAAAACGTCTATCATTTCCTCATAAAACGAAAGAAACTTTTCGCACAACCTAATACTAATATGGACATAAAAATATCTTGCAAATCAAATATAAATCTCACACACAAACTGAAAATTCCTGTTATAAAGAGTTAAACATTTTACCCTCAAATCTTTCGCGAAAAATATTCATTAAACATCCAAAGCACGCGACGTAACGGCCATTAATCACCAAAAATCGGGGTCAGTCTCGATTTCTTCTTCTTTTTCATTCCATCGAGCTTCCAATTGGATGAAAAAAGAAAGAAAGCTCGCGAAATGCATCGTCGGCGTTCAGGTCGGTTGCAAGCTAAGCCGAGAGCAAAATTAATAGCCGACTTGTCATAACAGGGAACGATAGAAGGCCTGGCAGAGTCGAGAACCGGACTTCTCTCGGTGCTCTTACCCGTGGATATGCATCGTGGCGAGCCGCGAGCAATTCCCCATGACGAATTTCCTACGTCAACTCGATTCTCTAGAGACAGGGTCTCCTTTGCCCGAATGACGTATGCAAATCAGCCCTCTGCACCGTCAGTCCAGGAAGCTAACACCTTCGAACCCCTGTGCTACCTTTGTGTCGCTCTTCACGTGCTTCTTCTTTTTCCCTACGATTCCTTTATAGCCTTTTCTTTCCCTCCTGCGTCTTCCTTTCTACGCTCACTTTCTTCCTTAGTAATTTTACTTCTACACATATCCTTTTTTCCTGGCTCCTTTATAGTTGATAGATAGATAGATAGGTTTCACATGGAATCTATGTGTAGCGTTGTGGTGATTCGTATTTGATACTGATTCCTTTTACGTAATTTATCGATTGAATTTTAGGCAATTTATTGACCGGTGGTTTGCTAAATGTACAAGAGTGGTTTTAATATCGGAGCTGTAAAATGGTTTTGTAGGTTTCTCAGAATTTCTATTTGACGCCTTTCGGCGAACATAAAGCCAATATTTAGCGTATTTAGTGAGAGTATATTGAGATTTTTAAGTTTCTGACGCTCTTTTTCCAGGTTATCCTCTGTGTGTTACTTTTACATATACGAGGATTCGAATTCCTTGATTCTTTACTCAGTGATCTTATCTTCGTCCATTCTTTTAAACATTCGAGTTTTCCAATCTTCCAGTCTTTCGTTCATTTCTGTGTACGTTTCGTTCTCGAATTTTTTACCTGATTTGTAGATACAACGTTTCTATAGTTTTCTAGTTTTTCAACGTTTCTACCAGCATCCACGTATGTGAATCTTCCTCGACTGGAATGGAATTAGAGGACGTGAAATTAATTCCAATTAGACCGAGGTTGAGAGACGAATGCCGTGAAAACATAGAACGGATGAAAGTACGGCAACGAGAGCGAAGAATAGTCGTAGCTAAGAGAAGAAGAGAAGGAACCAATTAAGAAAGAGAAAATAGTTGAGCAAGAGGAGGAAACGAGATGCCTCGTAAAGTCTGCACGCGAGAGAAATCCCACATTTGGTGGCATCATCGGTGATTTTTCTATCGGTGCGCGAAAGGAAAAACCGCATTGCCATTTCTACGGCCGCGTACGCGCGTTAACCACGACGGCAACGACGTTAACAATAATGAGGCTGCGCATTGCAACGAGCAATCCCAACGCGCGAACAAATGGAAAGTGGGCTTAAGCAACGAAATCAACTGGCAGCGAGTTTCCGCGTAAAAGATCGTCAATGTAAAATTGCATGAAATTATCGGTAATAAAACAACGCAATCCGCGTTCTATTGTCGGCTACGCGATATAATTTCGCTGACTGACGCTGACGTAACACGTGTGTCTACTGGAAAGAGCGTGAACGCGAGGAAAATGCAGATCCTTCGCTACGCCGAAGAAAATATTAAATTAGGTATCGTTCCTTTGTTTTCTTAGAAATTTTCGGTTAGATCGAATCGATGTGAATTTTCATAAAAATTTCATATTTTCAGAATCGATGAGCATGAAGTTTAATTGGAATTATCTTCATCTTCACGAGGAGACTATTTTGCAGAATATCGTACGTTCTCTGTTAGAAGATAAGAATTGAATCGAGTAATGTATTCGTAGATATTTTAAGTTACAGTTTTTCTAATGTTAATAGACAAAGTTGTGTATTGGACGGAGCGTGAAAGGGTTAAGCAAAGTGAATGAAACGAATGAAAAATATATTACATTGCCTGTCGTCGTTACTGCTATATTTTATTCGAAATTGAACTAATGAAACAACATTCGAATTGCTCAAGATGAACGAAAGGTATAAAGGAGGATAAAAAATGATTATTTTATTCGTCCTATTTTATTCGAAATTAGATCCATCAGACAGTACTTATTTGAATCTCAAAATTCTCCAGGATGAAGAAAGGAAAGGAAGAAGTGAGAAGAACAGAGAATTGTCGTCGCTCTGTCTCGTCCAAAATTAAATTAACGAAACAACATTCGAATCTCAAAACTGTCCAAAATTAAAAAAAAGAAAAAAGAACAGAAAATGATTGTTACCTAATCTGATCGAAAATTCAACTAACGAAACAGTAGGTATTTGAATGTCAAAATTCTTCAAGACGAAAGAAAAGAAAAAGAAGATTTCGAAATTGTAGAAATCGGTTATAGTTTGCATCGAACGATACAGTTGGTCGTCTAACGGCCGGTTTCTTGGGCTGGCCAGTTTTTAATAACTTTCACTCGTGGGCTCGAAGCAGCGAGCATCGACTTATCTTCACGAAGCCCATACGGCGCGAAATGTAACGGGGACATCCGACGAGGTGAAATTAAAATCGCGCTAAAAACGCGCTAATATTTACACGGTGCGGCCATTTTATCGATGCAGCGCGTCAATAAAACGCATCCGTGTCCGTCCCAAATAAATAAACGGAAGGAAATCGAATGTCCGCGATTTAGCGCGCCTACGTCAAACTTTTATCGCGGAAACGGTTTGAAACGGTATGAAATGATGAGAAACTGGCGAGTTCAGAACATTGCAATCCATTTGTTTCTCGAAGTTCTCTTCCTTTGTATCAGCAGCTATGCGCCAAGATTAAATCTGTAAATAAATTTTAGCTTCTTATACGCGTAGAATGAAACGTGCCTTTTGGAACTTTGGAAAATGTTTGATCGATCGACGTTGTCGTCAATAACTGAAGATATTGGTGTTGCAATGATTTTTATAGATTTCAGAAAGTATGCTTCTACCTAAAAGTCTAAGGGCATGTTTTGTAGCTGACATATGTATTAGTAATATATGTAATTTAATTTATTTTAATCTATGTATTGTTTTATTTCACTTGCTAATATATGTTTATATTATAATATATATAATATGTATTTATTATTTTAGTATATTTTCTTCATCGATACGGGTGTACTTTACGTTTGACACTTTTAACGGATATGTAGATATCAATTTGTATATTTCAGGCATATTTTGAAGTATGTAAATGTAATAGACGTATCAGAGCCAAAGTATCAACGAGGAATTTAGCACGACCGCTATTTTTCTTCAATTAGACATTCTAATGCAACTTTTACACATTCGAAATGCACATTTGAAATTGTGCCAAAACATTTACTTTTCTTGGGTCACGGGACGTGTTAAGAATTCAAGAAAATAAAGAATATAAAAACCCGGATCCCTCGAATATGATGGTCCACATAAAACGAATGCTTCTCTGCATTCGGACAGCAGCCTTTAATCATCTCAGCTGCTCATTATACGTACTTGAATCAATAACACACGCGTAATTAATTTTATTTTTGAATTATTTCGCAATTAAAAACATTTCAACAAATAAATTATTATCCCTCGATTATTGGTTGTCCAAACGGAAAGTTACCTTGACTGCATCGATTGAGAGGCCAAAGTTATTTTCGCGGATTTATCATTAACATTAAACGATCATTTGTTATCACCATCTGATACAAAAAAAAAGCGAAGAAATTTATAACTCATTATTTTCGTTTAAGATAACCGTCGAAACCTACCATAACTGATCATCGGCAGAAGAAATAAATTATACATGCAACAGATATTAATTATGTAGATAGTAGGCAATCATTTATTGTAATTTCTTCAGTTGTAAGTTCACAGAGTAATGAAAATATCGTTCTTGATTTATGTTGTACAATTGTTAAGATTATTATAGTTGGTGGAAAAAATATAATATCATCTTTTTCCAAATTTCTTACCATTTCTTTTTATCGTAACCATTATATTATATTTAAATTACTTCCGCAATGGCGAAAACATCCAAATTTCACCCTTAAACGATAAAAACGCTTTGAAATTGCCGATTCGTGTGTCACAAAATCATACAAACACGAACTTCGACGATTTACTTAATAATCTGTACTCTTTTCCTTGAATAAAAGAGCTATAACATACGTATGTGGAATATTCGTTTGAGCACAGAAAATAAACCAACTGTGTCGTGTGATAAAAATCAAAGACACCTTGCTGCGGTGCATCGAAGATTATTAAAATGATAATTCTTATGAGCACGATGGTTCTTAGAATAGCCTCTATCAAAGGCGTCTATCTAGCCACGTGGAGCAGTAGCGCGAACAATTTATTCGAACGTCAAGCGTCTGAACGCCGAGACAGTGGAACCTGTTCAAAAGAGCGACAGCCGATTTCACGTCGGCTGGAAGGCTCATCTTTGCACCCTTTCAGGACGCGGATCATCGTCGTCATCGTCGTCGAAGAAGAAGGAAGCGCGGCTCCGGCTGTTAACCTTGTCACACTTTACGCACCTTCGACCTCGTCTTATTAGTTTTCATACGCCCCACACTCGAGGGATCATAACGCGCCATATAAGAACGCCAATGATCGACGACGTGTCCGGTTAAAAGAACCACAATCGATCGTATCGCGCTCGCGTTCAAAATACAGGCCGTTTCAAAAGTTATTTCCACCATCATTACATTATCGTACATTATCGTTGAAGACGAGCAGAAACGAAAGTAGTGGAAACGCACTGTTTTACTAAAAATATTGACAAAACTATTCATAGAAATTGTACGAATATTCGCGATGCGAATCATCCGACCTTCGATGTTCATCGAGTGTCAAAGTGCTGCAAAATTTCGCTCAAAGTGTTTACAAAAAAAGGAACTGTGTTTTAATACTATTGAAACGTGTTTAAAAAGTATATCAGAAGATTGATAATAGTAAAATTGGGAAAGCGAAAAATCCGGAGGTCAGAACAATTCGATTATGCAGTTAGGTTATGTTTTTAATGGATAAAGTGAAAGTACGAAGCGACCGTGTTTACTTGAACACCCTGTACAGATTGAACGCACGGAAGTTTGAAACGTTAAGGACGACGCGATCGTGCAGGGATCTCGATCACTCGGAACGAGATTTCACGTTTGAACGGTAATGAACGTTCATCGAGACACTTTTGGAAGCGCCAATAAGATATTTCAATTACCTTCATACATCATGTTATTTTTTAGCTGAATTTTTTAAACGAGAAAAAAATGTTCGATTCATTTCCATAACCAAATAAGACGAAAGCTTATTTCCTACATCCAACGATCCAACGCAAACCTCTTATTACTTTGTAATCATTTCTGCAAATTGAATTAACACGGTGATGTATGAATTTATGAATTTCGAGAATAATATAATTTACGAATATTGTCCATTATTACGCCTATCACCAATTAATAGATTCTTATTTAAAAAAATAGTTGACAGATTCAAAAATTGTTAAATACTAAAGTTTTATGAACATTTTTCTTCTGAATCTTTAACTGCAATATTTGTAAGCAAAATTTGATGTTTCAAATCAGATCCACAGTGAACTAGAATGATAGTTTCTATAATTAACTTTCGATATCAAGGAATGAAGAAAGGATCATTAAATCATGAAATCCATAGTAAACGAGTCATACTCGAACAGATCGTAGCTATTGTTCGTAAGTGTTGCCACATCGAAATTAGAGCTATCGCTATCCTTGAACTTTTTGGATCAGAATCTCGACCGAGTGATTTGATGTTCCTCTAATCCACCACATGGCGAATCTTTCGGTCGTTTTGTAGCCTTGTTCTCATTAAGCAAGAGCAAGTCTGCTCTAATTTCGAGAAATAGCTTCGACATCGAACATTTAACTCGCTTAAATCGCTCTGAATTTAGATACTCTGCAAAAAGTATAAAAACTGATCTAAGAGTTTCAAACGAATCGATAATTCCTCCGAATTAATAGAAAATTAACGTTAATATCAAAAGACAAGTGATCGAAAGATACAAATTCAAGGTTCCAATAATCGCGACCACTACGATTAACCTAATTTTCTTACAATCACGTGTTACTAACTAAAACTAATTTCAAGTTGCAAAACGAACTTTTTCCCTTCGATTAAACTTTTATTGCGGATTAATCGAGAACGTTCGGGGACTAGAAGATTCGCAAGAAAGTTCTGTTAATCGAGCACGATCTCCCCTCGTGGACCGCCTAATTAATTCCATTAATCGAAATCACGGCACCTAACACATGGCGTGGAAATCAAACGATTTTTTCGTTGAGGCCGCGACACGCGTGCGAATTCCTCTCCGTAATGAAACACGTGATCCTTCCATCTCTTGAGCTCTCGAGACATGCATATACGTTCCTACGGGAAGATAATTACGCGCGTTCCTCGAATAGCGCGCGCGGAAGATCAGGGCACAATCGCAATTAGGCGTTGCACCATTGCGCCGCCGATAATTGAAAAACGAAATTCCTGCCCGACCAACGACGGCACATGCAAATGTAGCTCTCACCAAATTGAACATCGTCCTTCGTGCTAGAGTTATGTTGTATCTTAAATATACAGGGTGTCCCGCAGAATCGAGAACCCGCTTCCCAAATTTTGCACACAATTCCGCGGTGAATTTTGCACGCGAAGACGATAAAAAAGAAATGTTTAACAAATGGCAAATGCTAAAAGATCCTTGTAGTTTCTTACACGTAAAGTTACTAACAAAAATGTTTCTTTTGCAGCGAAAAGGAGAATGGAGAAACGTCGGAATTCAGTAAGACGAAAATAATCGTCAACGATAATTTTCGAGATTGTACAATTAAAGATATTTATATTTATACCATGTTTATACGTTTCTTTTTTTTCTTTTTTCTTTTTTGACAAAAATACGTAACGCGCGAAAAGAACTTTTAGAAAGAAAAATATTGTCCTCCGACAAAGTGAACTACCTTTGCAGCGCACACATTCTCGCTTGCCGAGATGCACACATTCTCTTTATCCGAGACAATAACGCGTTCCAACGTTCTTTCTTCCATTCGAGCCAAAGCTCGTCTTAACGTCTTACTTTTAACGTTTACTATCGCTTGCACACGGATAACAAAGTCGAACGTACGTATCCAACGTAACGAATAGAAAGAACAATGTTGCTAACATATAATTAGTATTCTTGCTAATTACTCGTTGTAGCAATTCAAGGTCAAACACGCTCGCCAAATTAACCACAGAATTCGCCTCATCACGATCTCTCCCACTGCCGGTTGAAAGGCAAACAGGCTCGCGCGAAACCACAACCTTATCGCTGTTCTTCCATTTCCGCCACAAGGCCAAACACGCTCGCGTAATTTGATGATCGAAAATAATTATAATAATTGCTCTGAAATAAATGCAAATTAGCGCTTCAAAGCTGCCAAATAACAATCCATATATAATACACACGAGCTATATCAGGAAGCAAATATCTTACTTCAGGATAACGTTGAAACCTGAAAAACGACGCAGGGAAGCAAGGAACACGAGTCGGGAACACGAATGTTCCATCCGGAGCCGGATCCTACTATTATGAGATAATTGGAAATTACCACTTCAAACCTGTTGGATGCGATTATTCTACCTCGAAACAACGTATACACCCATTTTCCACAAAACTCCAAAAGGACCAGTTAAAATTAAACATCACCTTTCCCTAGAAGGCGGTCACTTTTTAGTCCAAACCCGGTATCTCCTATCTATTTAACCTACTAATAAATCATACACCACCATCGTGAAAGAGCAAATTGCCGAAAATCATTAAAGTCGCGCAATCAACACCCGGAGTCTGTCCGTCAAATAATCAATTAACCTTGCAGAGACTCAAACCTAACCACACGTTTCCATCTCTCTCGCCACCCAGCCATTTTCTCCATCCTTTCATAAAGCTTCGCGAACCTTCAATAAAGCGCTTCTGAGAAACAGCAACCCCAATGCTAACCTCGATGCAACTCCTTCAGAGTCACGATGTATCGCGCGTTTCCGAAGACGATTAAGGATGTTCTCGGAAGGCCTGTGGCCAGGCATCATGGAAATAATCACGCGCTTTTTGCGTCAATTTACTCGACGACCGGCTGCTTAATGCATGAAAGCTGCCACGAAGCAAAGACATCAACCGACCATTTCTTCCTCTTTCATACGCTTCGCGTCTTCCTCTATTTCCTCTGTACGCTTTTTGCATCCTCTTCCTCTTCCTCTTCTTCTTCTTTCGTACGCTTCGCATCCTCTCCTCCTCCTTCTCCCTTCGTCTTAGTTTATTTCCCTTAGAAGGACGGTTCGTTTCGTGAAACGGGGCCCCAAAGTGCCTGGAACATTAAGGGATCCCCGCGAGTTAACGCGATAAATCAGACGCGCGGATAATTGCGCGACTGAATTTATTCAAAGTGTACCGAGCCGATACGCGCGACCGCCTTTCCGCCTCCCTCGAGCGTCGAGATTAAACGGAGATTTATTTCGAGCCCCGGCAAATGAACCGAGATTGCTACCGCGCGAACCTTCGTCCGCGGCTCGTTTCAATGCACGATGATTGCCTGATCGAGACTACCGTCAGTTCGCCGGAAATTAGGCGGCTCGAAACACGCCTCTGTCAGTTATTTTCATAGAGGGGAGACCTGGTTTTATTCGGGGGATGAGCGTGAATTTACGTTGACCGATTAAGAGGAAAAAATGTCATGAAGGGTAGGCTTGATGTGTTCTTGATGAGGTCAAATGATGAAATGAGCTTTGCGGCGCAGGCCATAGTGCAGGCATATCGAAGAATTTCATTTTTCAGCGTATGTTTCCTCAAAACGCGTTGTTCGTCTTTCTTTTTCCATGGCAAAGAAGATGGCGAATGATTGTGGATCGATGTTGATTCAAATTAGAGACTTTGCGTTGTCGTACCTAGTGTTGGAATATCCAAGAATTTGGCTTTTGAGCAGCTGTTTTTCCAAAACGCGACGTTCGCCTTTTTCCATGCGAAGGAAGATTCTTTTTACGAGGCGGATGATGCGTTTCAGTTTTAATGAATTTTAGTTTTCAGTAGATATTTTTTTAAAGCACGCCGTGCGCATTTTCCCTACGAAAGAAGCTTCTTCTCATGCGTGGAATAGATGTAAATTAATCGTGAATTTACGTTAATTAATTAAGAGTAGAAGACATTAAGAAACCAGGTTTGATATGTTTTTGAAGATAAACCGAGGTTAAAGGCTTTGTCGTGATGTCGGAATATCATGGGATTTTGGTTTCCAGCCCATATCTGTTCCTTTTTCTCTTCTTGTTTATGCTGATTAATAGAAAAACATTAAGAGAATTATCTCTTTGATGATATCGATCGATTCAGTCCCTCTTTTCACGATTTACTTGCCGATTTTCAGAATCGATCGAAGACAAGCTGAATTTTTCAATTCGAGCTATCTGCGTACCAAGAGTAACGGTGTTTCCTCGTAACTGGCTGCCGGCTAAGAGATTTTAAAATATGGGCCAGACACCTCTGATTAATCGCGCTAAACCGCTTAACAAATTAACGCCGCTAGATAACATATTCCTAGCAAACAACGAATTCGACACGAGACATGAACTCTGATCGGAAACTTGTTCGGTAAAATTATACCGGCATCGTTAATTAAGTTGGTTCCATCGCAGATTATCCGCCAGTGAGGTCCTGAGAATTTCTACGCGGCATTTACAGTTGGATTTAGTATTACAAATACGATAATTCTACTTTTCTATTTTTAACGCTATTATGTATATTGTACTATTATAGCGCTATAAATTCTACCATATCTTCCAACTTCATGAATTTGCATAATACATTTGAATAATACATGTGTGTGAGCAGAGTGAGAAGTATTCAAACTTCAACTTCCTTTTTATCTTTACATTGTTTATTTTATTTCTATCGATCCTATACAAGTCCTGTCCATTCTGAATTATCTGAAACTAGGAGACTAGAAAAAAGAATAGAAGCGACGTAGATATACAGATTTACACGCGATATTAATAACTGTTGAATCAACTTCGTCGCAGACGCGTCTCTGGTGACGCTAATGGGAATAATAGAAAAAGGATGCAAAAACGAAGAAAAGGATAGCTTATTGTTAGACTGGATCGCGACTCACGGCAAGTGTAGGCCGTTTGAGGTTATCGTCTCACTCGCGCATACAACTCTCGATGTCGCTTGTTACACGCGCATCTCGTTATCAGATGATCGAAGTTTACAATAGCTCGCGCGTTGAAAACATGCACCCGCGACCCAAGTCAACGCACAATCACTTTCACGCCGCTCGAGATTTACAACCACTGTACGAAACTCTCCAAGCCCATTGCCTCTTTACGGATATCTGTGGTACACGAGCGAGGTTTGCTGGAAACGTGCGCAACTCGTAGCAAGAGGCCTGTGACTTCGCCTTACCCACGGTCCTGTCCAACCCTAACTGTAACTTCTCTCTTACTGGCTGACACTCCGCTTTGCTAACTGACTGCTAAGCTCGTCGTCGTAGAATCCCCTTTTTAAATCCTCCCAGACTCGCCCCGCGACAACGTTCCAGCACCCGCAGTCACCGAGTCTGCACATTCCTGGACGCAGCACCGAGGACGAGACACAGTGCGCTCACTGCACCACGTCTATCCATCACGTCACTCGTGGCACACGTGCAAAAATGCGCTTACTCCGATCTATGTGGGACGGAAATCGCCACGCTGTGCTGTTGCCAAGCCTCCGAAATCGCACACATGTGGTCGTAATTACCATCACCCCGTGCGAGACAGCAGACTGCCAGCAGAATTTGAAGACGGAACGTAACACGCAATATTGTTTCAATAGTAATACAACAGTATCTTCTTACTAGCAGAAGAGGTAGCAGTTAATCGATTTCTTGTATTTTGATAGAACACTGTACGGTCCTTGATGGTCTCCGGTGATTTGGAATCCACCTGGAACCAGGTAGTAGGTCTCACATGTTCTTCGCTTATATCAAAAAAGTCATTGTTGCTCACTCGGCGAGCAGGCACACGCAGAGAAACAGACGTCCGTGTGTCCTAGAGCCTTTGTACGCGAGTAGTACAACGACACACGTGAGGTGTGTAACCCAAAGTAGTGGCTAATGACCTAGCAGTTGACGCGACTATAAGCAAATAACGCAAAACGATAAAGACTTTTAGCCATGTGACAATGTATAATCAAGGCGTGAAGTGACTGTGCCGAAGGAACCTTCTTCCTTTCGACGTAACGTGGCAATTGGTAAATTGCGTGAGATTATCCTTGCGCGAGGAAGCGATCGTTGTGGATGGAAATCGTTTGACTTTCCAAGTGAAACCCGCTTGTGGAACGCGTGTCATTGCGTGCGGTGAAAACGCGAATAAAATGGATTTACATAATTCAGCGAAGAAGACCTCCTCGCTCGTGCTATTGTACACGTAAATACGCTAACAAATTCGCAGCGTAACCTTCGTCACCGTCGTCTTCTCAATTTCGATCCTTCTGCATCCTCCGTCCATTCATCGCATCCGACCAAACGTTCGACGCACATTGTTTCTTGGAAACTTTTAACGAACGCTGGAACAAAGCACGTGTAATACCAAAGCCCAAAAGATTTAGCTGGTCAAGGATTCTTTGCTTTCAACTCTCTTTCACGACTAAACCCATTTATGAGTTTCGGACGACGCGTTCATTGTTGTGTAAGGATTCGTATATGCGTTTGATGTTAGTCGTGGCGTGGAATGTTTATTTAAATTTGTGAATGGTACAGTGGCGAGGAAGCACAAAGGTGCTTTACCATTTACCAAAAAATAAGATAACTGCGTCGACTCTTCAAATTCGACATTGTCAAAAACTGCTCGTAAATCGATTATATTTCTACATTTTAGCTATGTATATTCATATACGCAACGAGACATCTGTATCTTTATTAAAGTAAGTTCCAATGGGAAAAAAACGTGTCCTATGTTACGTACAAACGAAATAAGTGAAATAACCAGTAATTGTATCTATCGATCTAATATACTCGCGTAATATCTAACCGAATGATTAAATTAAAAACAAGTCTTTCTTTCTACTCTTTACATTTATACAGCTCTCGTTCGATAATTTTCTTATTTTCAGTCCTCATAGCGTTAGTCTATGAAATCTATAAAATTTTCTCGTTTCTGTTCGCTTAATCGATGCAACAGAACTGTCCGTAGTAGCGATCCGCTAATTATCTGGAACAGTGTAAATTAATTTATGGATATATATGTTTAGAGATCTTGAAACTATTTGCTATAATAACGGTTAGAAGTAACGGCAACTTTCTTTCCAGTATTAATGATTTAACAATTCTTCTAATTAAACGAATACTTTCTTCCATTAATTACAGTAGAAGAAAGAACACCGCGTTATCGAGATCACGAGCAACGAGAAACGAGAGCTATTTAAAAATCATTTATCGTTTATGAGATTCGATAATTCTCCGCTTAAAAGGGAACAACTATAATTATACTTGTATACTTTCCGTTTACTAACGTTAGCGCGATCTTATCAGGTTTTTAGGGATGCCTGGGAATCACTTTTTATTCACGATGGTTTAATAATTCATCAGTTTAAAAGCGTGCTCTTTTCGTTAATTACGGAAATAACAAGGCGATCTTATCGCACGTTTGACGTTTTAAACATAAAACGAGAATTCGTACCGTAATATTTCTGCTTAAAAGGCTACTTTATCGAATAATATGGAAAAGAAGCCAGGTATGATATCATTGAAAGTTTGGAAAGCAGGAAAATTTCAACAAGTAGTTTATTCACTTCCTTTATTTACTATGATAAAAATTAGCCTGATACTATCGAATTTAAGAGAGCGATAAACATAATTCCTCTTTGATTACACTTTGAGAATCGCTTTGCTTCGCAACGTATCTAATTTATGACATATTACGATGAGAGAATATTTAAAAATATTTGAAAATCGATATTCGAATTTTAATATATACGAAGAGTCCAGATGCCGGTAGATTATTTTAGTTCCACAGGATATTCTCCGTTTTATTAACGCAATTTACATTCGATCGTCTCCTAACCTATCCTCGATTTGTATTCACCTACCTTAATTATCTCACCGTATTATCGAGACGGAGTTGAAAAATATACAAATTCAAATATATAGGGTGTACCATAAAGTGTAACACTATCGAACGAGGTTTCACTTCACAAATAAAAAAAAAAAAAAAGAAAATGGACGGAACTTTTAAAAATAGGTCCTCCTCTTTTCACTTTGATATTACACTAGATTTTACATAATTTTAACGAGACACTCATAACATGGTATTTCGATACCATATTATCATCCATAGTGAGTACAAAAAGTACCGACGCACACCCTGATTTTCCAACGAAGCGCTTCTCTATCAGATGTTACGTTCCATTTTCGTAGTATCAAATTTTTCTAATGACACGAAAGTACTACTAAATAACAGGAAGTTTAATTAATTAGTACGTAAATAACGAAATGCAGAGAACCAAACATGAATAGATGCTCTGAATGTTATATTAACGCGTTCTGTTCCTTTCTGTTAACATAGGAATTATTTATTGTTACTTCAGATTATAATTTGTGAATGTGAATGCTATAATAAGTACAACAGCGTACCAATACTTTCTACGATCATTGTATGTAATCTTAGGATGACTAAGAAATCTTATAATGATCAACTTCAAGTCTCTTAATTAAACAAACTAACTTTAGACAATCTGCTCTTCCCTATGTTAGAGACTTTTCCAGAGACACCTTGTATAACAGGGCAGTAGGCGAACAAAATGACAGCCAAAGTGTCACACGCGGAAATAAAATAACCAAAATGTTATAAAAGAAAACAGGATGGCAGCAGTAGCTTAGAAGCGTTTAGCGAAGCACACGATATGCATGAAGAAACGGCGCGAAATGTATTCTCCGATGCAAATCGGCTGAATATTTAACCGAGACGAGATGCATCGAGGGCGTGGATTCTAGTGGACATAATCGGCGTTAAAAATGCACTATGAGCGGCACGTAGGCGAGATATCGCGCTAATAAGGGCGCTAGCGTAACGCGAAATTTTGTATAAACGGTGGAAAGGAGCGGTTATGAAAAATAGAAGGAAAGTGGCGGAAAGAACCGGGCCTGGTCCGAAAGAATGCCGATTGCAAAATTCTCGAGCGGTTTAAAAGTCGTATAATGCACGGGTAAGATGGATATAAAATATAATGTGGTCCGAGTCGCAAGTGAAACTAAAGTGCTTCTCTGGGCTATTATTCAAATTTGTCGTGCTGATCCGCTCGTTAAGCTACTTTCTTTCGCAATTTGTTTAAAATTAACGCGACGCTCGATTCAAACTACTTTTATTACGGATTAATGTGGATGCAGAGCGCCGATAACGAGCCACGTAATTTATGTGTTTCGTAAGCTACTCGCGTGTCATTTTTCTCTTTTTCTTCGTTTCTATTCTCTCGTAATCCTCTTTTGTAACGATATTACATCGAATTGTGTATAAAAAGAGGATAAGTTAGCTAAGATAAGGAATGTAGGGTAAAAGAATGCACTTCGAGCGGAATATTTGTTAACTGCGAAGTTAAAACGGTAAACGGTACTTACCGTGATTCACGCGTACTCATCGTTAAAAGTTTTTATGGATACAGCATTACGTGTTATACAAAACCTTCCGAAATTTTATTAGCAGCGTAACCAGACACGACTATCTTGATCAGGTCGGTAAAGTTTGGACCAGAACGAAAGTATTCGCATAGAAGTTATAGACATATTTTGTGGAAGCCTGTAAAGTATTCGCTACAGCGATAAGGGAAAGCTCATCGATATAAATCAGTGTGAATTACATCCTCGACTTTCTAAATTTTCTGCGCGATATCTATTAGTATCAATTAAATACTTTGTTAATTATTAAACCGTGAACGTCCATGTATTGATGGGAAATTCAAGTGCCGGGTAGTGTACAGAATGCACATAACATGCGAAGATGCACAAATCACTCGAGGTATGAATATTCAATTTTTTTTTTAATTCTGTTCATAAAACACGAATGAGTTTAAACAAGCACAGTCTATTAATTACTTTCAGTGCCAGTTACCATACAGTTTCCAGTTACAAACTCTCGAAAGAATCGCGAATCTCACGATCTAAAAATTACGTAACATAAAAACACGCAGTCATTAATTACAATACTCGTGTCCCGACTACGCAATCACGAGAACAACGAAGCAATTAATTCTCCAATTACACCCCGTACAAATCTCTCTTTCGGCCGGCATATCACGACAGGACAGTTAACCGGACACGTACGGAGGAAACAATAAAAATAATAATAAATAATCAAGGAAGAACGGGAGAATCATTTTATATAAGAAATCAAGCGTGCAGGTGAAAATGGTTGACAGTTGACACTTGACAGCCTCGACTTTCGATGAACCTGCGCCGCTCTGTTCCGCGCGTTTTATCGGGGTATCGATAGCGCGCGCACTTCCGGCTTCGTAAACTTCGCGTCGTTTCTCGAAACTTTACGACCCGCGATTACGACTTCGAGAAATCTCGCGAGTTCCAAGTGACGTCTGAGGGTCCACTTTTTACGAGATACTTGAAATTTTTGTGAATTTCTAAAGGTATGTGACGTACATAATCGCGACATGATAGGAAGGAAGAAAGTGCCCGAGGATATCGAGTTTCTTTGGTATTTTTGGAATTTCTACAGTTACTGATAATAAATTCTACAAGTAGACTTGCGGGTATTTCCACACACCTTCATAAAAATATAAATAACGTAACGAGCGCTATATTTGAAATATTTCGTATATTTATGTATAATACGAATATTCTGTATCTTCTTCCATCTCTAAATCGACCAAGCCATCGTTTTCTCAAGATCGTAACCAGCCAAATTAACCAACCGAGCTAATCAGAATCGAAGAAAATCAATCACCATCTACCGTCTATTTTCCCTAAGAGTCTCTCCGACAGTCTTCCTATCTAAAACTATACACTAACAAAATTAATTAACTAAACTAACCAGAATCAAGGAAAATCAATCACCATTCACCACTCTTTCGCCCCGTGAGCCTCTCTCGCAGCCTTCTTATCTGAAATTACACGCTAATGAAATTAACCAACTAAAGTAACCAAAATCAAGGAAGAAAATCAATCACCATCCACTTTTTCACCCCGTCAGCCTCTCCCACAGCCTTCTTATCTCGAACAGCGAGCAACGACTTTCTCGCAGAATCAATATCCAATGCGCGACTCGCGGAATTCAAAACGCTCATTACTCTTGAGCCTGGAGCATCCAGGAGGCTAATGGGTCACGTTTTGATTAATAAACAATCTTTCGATATCTCAGTCCGGCTAGGCGAAGGAAAATCGCGAGAATCAGCCGAGAGGCGAGCCGCTGTTACAGGGCTAATACATCATAGCAAAGAGTCAGAGGCTTCTCGGCGTGTTCCCGCCTGAGAAAATGCTCGCCAGCGCGACTATATACCACAGTCACAGAGGCGATAGAGCTCCTCATGCGAATCGGCCTTTTATCGCGTTCCGCTATCGCCGCTGCTCTACTGTTCCCCGGTCTAACCTGTCGGACCCCCACCAGCTGCTTCGTTAATTAATAATTATCCACGGTCTCTAAACGTAGAGACGTTGGAACGTGGGTGAAAAGACCGTACGATCGCCACGGGCACGTTAATCATTCTATTCATCGATCTAGAGATCGATGACCATTGATCGATACGCCAGCTTTTGGATTCTTAGAGAGAACTACGAGTGAATTTACGAAAGTAAAAGGACTCGTCTGTTTGACAAATGGCTGCGATAATGGAAAAGTTGCAAATGACGGCAGTAGTTGAGGAAAAGTGGCGAGTAGAGCGTACATTTTTACGGATTTTTATTTACAAAGGTCCGTAGTCTATTTATCAATGGATGGTGAATTTTTATGCAAATTTATATCTTCGTGAAGGTAACTTAAAAAGTAGTAAGATTTGGGAGATTTAAAGAACTTCAAAGATTTGTTCTGGCTATTAAACATCATAAGAAATACTTCACTCTGGGTATTTTATGTATTTTCCTATATTATATGAAATTTGTGGATGTTTAAATTTTGCATAAAAATCCGCAGTCTGTTTGTTACAATTTTACAGGAAGCTCCTGGTATTCTTACCTGCTACGTTCTTTCAGCCATTCTCGACACAATTATATTTCTCTAATAGAAATATCTTCACAGTTTGCGCTATTGTTATACGCCAAATATCTTCCTAAAATGTTACAAATTCTTCTCGCGTGCTACAATCAGATCGCCATTAAGAAAATTCGAGAAACAGAGATAAACAGCAGGATTAAACGGGAATGTTTAATTTATTTTACTTGATCAACGCTATTACTGATTTTTATTGCATAAAACACAGAATAAAGATAAAAATAAACAGCATAAAAATAATTTAAGGAATCGTCTAATCCACACTCTTGTAGATCACCTAGGTTTCAACAGTAGAATTAGAAAATCAAATTACTAAATAGATATTTGCAACGATCTAACAAAAGCTCGTATCACTTGTCTCGCATAACCACCCAGGTTATACGAAAGCTTCCATGGACACGAAGATGTCTGATGCTCCCGTCCAACGCAGGATCAAGCGATCAGATAAATCAACATCAAAACGGCTGGCACTCGATTTGTTGAGGCGCGTATCGCGCCACTGAAAAATCAGCCATCGAAAGTCCGCCTTTCTCTGTACCGTTGCGTGCAGCTCGCGCGTTTCATTACCGCATTAATTGGCTGCATATTTTTAACCGTTCACCAACCATTAATAACCAAGAAAGACGAACCAACCAGCGAATCAATAATAAACACGATTAACACGAGAACAACGTTTTGACCCTTCGTTTCTTCATTTCAAGCTTAATATTACCTTTTTTGACATTTTTCACGCAACAACCTACTATAGTGAATCGTGCAAGAGTCATTCGAATTTATTATCAGCACGTTTTAGTTTCTTATTAGAATACCTTCAAGTTTTACTACTTTTATAGGTGCAATCAGAGGAATGGAATTTGGATTGGTAATAGAAACAGATTTCTTTCATCATTATAACATATTGTTAGGCATTATAAAGCGTAACTAAAGTGTAATATAGAATACTTGAGATATTTGGCATACATATATTTGCATTTCATGCATTCCTGCACTTTTAAATTTCGCATAGATGCATAAAGGTCCGTATAAAAAGTCTAGTGGAACTTTACAAGTTTTTCTTGTGAACTTCGCATAAGCTACAACCTATCGATGTTAATAGATTCTCTTGCACAACGTCAAAGAAATTTGTTAACAAAGAAAATTCAATTTTACAAGTATCGAAAAGCATTTAATTATTGCAGGATTATAAGATAAAAGTCTAGAACTTCTAACTTCTAATAATTCCTCGAGTTATTAATATCGGTAGTTGGTAAATTGCCATGGAAGAGAGCCTCTATGGAGGTTTGACTTCTGATTAATCGTAAGGCGGATAAATCGTACATTGCGAATTATATCTAAACTAAGAATATTAATAAATAATAATTTTGAAGCGATTAAAGAAACACGAGTTACAAATTTAATCCAAAGCGTCACACGATATCTCATCCATCGATAAGAAAATTTTGAAAATATCGAGATACGTCCGATACAGTTGAAACTCGCTGATCCGCGTCAAATCTTAATTAATTCGTCCATAGTGTAGAACAACATCGTCGGTGATGAAAATCACCAAGATCGCAGCAGTTTATCCCATAAATGGATTATCCGTTTCTACACGGTTATTGAATTCCAAGATTTCGCAAATAATTAAATCCGACCACTTGATCGGCGCTTTAATTAATGGAAATGCAAATTCGTCCGGACGTAATTGCTTGGATACGCTGGATTGAAGGATATTTACGCGTTTCGTTTGATCGTTTTCGGTAGATAGGGTAATGAATGCCGGTGGTTATCTGCGGAAATTAATTGAAACAATTAGCGCACGAAATATTTGAACAAGAGAGGGAGAGAGACAGAGAGAGGGGAAAAGAGGAAGAGACAGGTTTTGGTAGGAAGATTATGTTCGTTTTAGTTGTTTAGGTGGTCGTATATGGCTGCCATCGGTGCAGCTGTTGTTTACTCATTCGATGATTTCGATATGGTAGAAGCTAAGTTTGTTTAAGCGTGAATTATACCGATTGGTCGAGCATCCAGGTTTAAGGTCGAGTAAATTGAATGGAAATATCCTTAACGCGATGACGAATCGTATGATTGCTTTCTGTAAGAGATGCCGCGTTTTATATTCGCATTTTCACTTGACTTTTTATAGATATATTTTATGCAGATTTTTCACCAGGCAATTACATTTTTTACCTGATTGTTTATCTTTTCGAGGAGATCATCCGCGTTCTAACGCATCGGTCGAATTTTTAGAAAATCGTCATTTTACTCGTCTCGACGTAAAAGTAGAAACGCAAGACTTGTCTTTGAGATTCGATATCTTGCAAACGTCCTCGTTTACCGATATTGAAAGATTAACAGACTCGCTGAGATCAAAGCAAGCTTAATTAAAATCAATACGCTTTTATAAATTATATAATTCACTTTACCGAAAATATTCCGCTTCTACAATTCAGATAATAAAACTCTATAACGAGAATTCTCGATAAAAACATCCGATATAACTGAAGCGCATGGTCATGCGACTTCATACTCACGCGTTGCTCGATAAATAATCCTATCAAAGTAACGATCTTCCTTGTCACCCCCCAAAGTGAAGTACCAGCACTTTAAAATACGAACTAACAAACACGGATGTAAACTCAGCTCCGAAAATAACCGCGCGAGTCCTATCCTCTTTGTTCATCCTCTTCGTCCTCGTGGATTGCGTTTTAATTGCCGCGAAACGAAACAACGTGAAATCCGGCATCACACCGTGGTTCTCCTTGTCAGATCCTTGCACGAAAGAGGAAAGGAATCATCCTCCTTCGAAGAATGCATTTTTCCTGACGCTTGTAACGTCTGGTCAGCCTTGCTCTCGGATTCTTACGATGGCGCCAGGCATTGAGAAATTTATCGAGGCAACGAACGGTATCCTATTCGGATGTCCTTGACCAAAGAAAAGCTTTCGTGGTTGAATGGAAGCCGAAGCAAGCTGTACGGCTCACAGATGGATCGTAAATTGTACAGTTACTTGGGTCGTTCTTTCTTTGCTTGTTTCTTTTCAAAGTATCTGTATTGAGGATTTTATAAGGCTGTATGCAAATGTTTATTGGCCAGGGGAATTATTGAGTACAATCTTACGGATGCTATTAAAATATTGATTTACGAACTGTTTATGACGGAGATAAGGGGCTCGTTGAGAAATCTGAATGGAGTTGTCTGAACGCTCGTACTATTGCAAAGCAACGGCACCTGATTGTTAATGGAAAATATCTTTGTTTGGATAAACAGCCTGTGATACGCTATTTTCCTCGTGTTTCTATTTTCTACTCTATATAAATTGCTAGCTTGTTAATCACGAATCTTCCTCCATCCATCAAAATGTCAGATTTTGTAAAGATCTACGACTAAACAACACAGTCAATTTACATCATCTCCTTTCCGAAACAAATCTCAAACTAGCAACACGTGCACTCCGTGGTTCGTTTGCTATCTTACACGTACTTGCTATCGTACACGCACAAACCTCGAAACAAGGCACGTACGAACATAAAGTAAAGCGAACCGAAACACAGATCCGTCATTCGTCAAGTTCTTTGCGAGACACAATGTACAAACATAGTACAAACTACTAACTAAAGCCGTTATTCCTTTGCAGAGATAGATATCGGCTGAGAACTCAATTTATCGGTCTCGTTCGATAATTTCCGTATTCCGTGCGCGGTGTTCGCACGATGATTAGCGTTCGATTGGCACTAAAACGCCGGGCGAGCGTCGCGTTGAATACCAAACGAAGGCAGGGGGAGGGAGAGGGGGGGAATTCGTTTTCCCAGCAGGCGGTGACTGGAAATTTATTCGATCGATCGGTCGTACCTACTCCTGTTTGTTCCCCCTTTGATTCTCTTCGTGGCGAAACGCTCCGCCGTTTCACCGGTTTCCGCCGATCGACCACCGCCGCCCCTTCCCTTCAATTAATTTCGATCGCTCCGATGATAAATGCTTTCGCCGAGATTAGTTCCTGGTATATTTATGGAATTCAATCGAACCAATATTTTTTCCTTCTCCTACGTTTCACATTCGGTTATTACGTAACGTTCACTGTCTAAAACTCACGGCGGCAATTTTTGATCTACCGATTTGGAAGTGCCGTTGAATTCGTAATTCTCGAAACGAGTTTATGGAAGAAATTCTTTTTAAAGTTGCCCATAAGACGGATTATTTATGAGACTGTCTTTTAACGTACGAGCGTGTGGATTCGAAGTATAACTGACTTTATTTTAATCGAGTATTAATTTGAAACTAGGACTTGGAGGTTTCCGGAGGAATTTTTTCGAGAGTAGGTAGTTTCTTTCCAACGTTTTCGTGCTTTAATGAAATATTAAATCGTCTCTGTATTCTTATTTCGACGAATTTTTTAAAGTTATGCAAAATATGGGATGCCCATCGTTTATCATCCCTCCTCATCTAACTCTACGAATATTATACAAAATATGTATCAAAAATTGAATCGTTGTCGTCCAAGGAAATAGTCGTGCACGCTATGAAGAGGCTATTTTTATTAAAATAAGATGCTACAAAGTTTCGCTGCGATTAATTACTACAAAAATTCACTGTGTTTTATTGTCGATCCACGTGTTAACGATTAATTATGTTATAATGACTAAATATAATTCAATCCTCCGTTAGAAGAACGTAAGTATCGTCAAGGCGGAATGCCGAAGACTAAGAACGGAAAATTACGAAAACAATGTTTGAGCAACGAAAAAGCTTGATTGAGTCGTGTCGCGTTTGAAATACACGCGCTGTATGTTTTATAAAAATAAACGAGCGGCGATTAAATATTAACATGTACGAAGACTTTTATATTGTAACTGTATAACCTGGTCCAACTAGCACACACGTGGTCTACAGGAAATAAAATATTCGCATCTCTACGAACTCTAACTTATCCCACGCAGCGTGATCAGAACAGAATATTCGACGCCAGCAGCTGTCTAAAAGAAACTACGGGAAAAAGAGAGGAATCGACGAGGAAGGAAGAAGAATCTTCAAAAGCGGAGACGCCAGCCTTTCGTTACATTATTCTTAAACATGTTGCGCCGCCAACGAAGAATCAACAATAAGAAACATGATGAACGGCATTTCTCGGCGGTGGCGTGCGTGAAATATATTTTATTATCGGGCGACCCGCGCGAGAAATGATAGCACTGTCAAATCTTTGCTTTCACTGCGTTTGTATATGACCCAGAAAGAATTTGCATACGGGTCCAAGCCTCTCCCCGGCTGGTTACAAAGCAACGGCCGTGAATTATCGACGCTGAAGGGGATACCGTGGAACGAGCACGCGTGCGAGCGAGCACACGCTGCTACCGTACGCTCATTACCGGGCCGACGCCACGGAATATCGCCTCGTGACTCATGCCACGTGAGTAAAAAGCCCAAGTAATGAAGCCTCGCGAGACGAACTCGCAGAAAAGAAAGATTCGGCGCACAGGATCATCGACCACCAACCTCGACGAACCGAGATTCGTGATTCGAGATTCGAGAATTGGCCATACCGGGTTGAATTTTTTAGCTGACGCGTGGATCCACGTGGAAATTTATAGATACGAGACAGTTTGCGGCAACTATATGTCACAATTTCGTTTCAGCAGTTTCGTTATTTGCCAAATCGGTTAACTTCACGGTAATTACTTGCAAAGGGGACGAATTCAATGACCTTGAAATAGGCTGTCAAGGTTAATATTCCGAACAACGTTTTCCTGAACATGTTACCAACGCTCGACTTTAGCTTCCGAGAGATTCGCAAACATTTCAGTTCAATTATAATGTAGCCAGCAACGATTACGTTTCGTTAAGGCATAGAATGACATAGAGGAAGCATCACAAATATGTCATCAAATCATTGCAGAAGCCTAAGATTTAATATTTGTTCGTTTCATCCGTATTTTTCAATTTATTTAATTGCTTCCGTTTAAACGAAACATCCTATATATATATATATATAGTCGACACGATCGTATCATAAAACAAGATTGCAACGTAACAGATTATTAAAAGCAATTATTCAATCGCATCTGAGATATGTAATCTATTTTTATGCGGGCCATTCTCACTTGAATATCGAGTTTTATATCATGTAATCGACCTTTACATAATCGTTTCAACTGTTAATTGGAATCTCTCATTACGCTTTATTGCGTAACGCGTGATTCTATCGTAACACGGATTCCCAGGTGATCCTCTTTTTTTATTCGTACCGTAAAATCGACTAAAGGCCAATCAAAATTTTCATGAGCTCGATTTATCCCTCGGGCGGTAAATCATGCCCGACCTGGCCCGACCCATACCGTCGGAACACAAACGAGAACATTTTGTGGGTCACGTGCGAGCTCAGTGAAAGCAGAGATTTGACAGCCGTATCATTTTTCCTTCCTCTTTATGTTTACATAGCCACAAATGTTAAATGTACGATTGCAAAATGTTAATGCTTTATGGATATGACTTTTATGGATACGACGCTTTTATAGCGAATGATGATCTTTTTCTATCTATGTTTCATCGACAAATATTAATTAAATTGAAGGAAACATTGCTACGAACCTAAGAGCGTTAATAAATAAATTTGGTCGATTCCTGTTGACTTTTTATTAAATAAATTTTTATCGACATTTTACGATTATTATACGAATTATAAGAAATAAAATGTTCGTGCGTCGAAGCAATATTTGTTTAGTCTGTGCATAAATTACGAATGTAATCAGTTAACTAAATATTGGTCATTCTTCCTGTTTGTGAATAATTAAGTTAACAGTTGATTACGTATGTAAATTGGAATTTGTCTATCAACTTGGTTCTATCTTTATTAACATTCCTATGAATATTTATTAATATTTTATAGATTCAAAAACAAACAACATGGAGTTCTCTTTTCCCACTACTAACATACAAGACACCTAACATACATACACATATTCGTATGGTTCACCTTGTACAACCCATAAGACAGACGCCTTTAGCCCCGCAATCCTCCAATTCATTTCTTACACTACAGCCAGCCATACAATATACCAAAACCAACCAAAATACGTCCTTCCATACAAAAGCCAGTCAAAGTAAAAAGGATCTCCAACATGCAAACAGCGCATCATTCGAGCCTCTGCAGCGTCGACCATTCAACGATGCGACATAGCGCATGAACAGAAACGACCCAACGAAAGAGATATGAGCGAGCGTTTCATGGAAACGTCTGCTTTGTCCGTCTCTTTAAAAGCATCCTGTCTGGAGGTCCTTCCAAGGAGCACGGCGATTCGCGTGCGTGTGGCTAAACTAAGATTTGGTACAGACGAGTGTTATGACGCGTAAAGATTCTTTCAACTAACGCGAATGCCTGGACAGATTCGCGTTATTACCAATTAGGCTGCGAATTTTTATGTATTCATAGGAAATTTGCTTTACAGAAATAAATATCTAATTAATGGGATGCACGTAACACGCGAAGATACGAGGGAAATGATTAAAATAAGGCGTAGTAGAATTTGTCGCTCATCGTCAGCCATTGTATATGCAAAGATACGTAAAATATCCAAAATAAGATACAGTAGAATTGCTCGTTCATCGTTAGCCATTGTACGTAATATATAAAGATACGTAAACTATCCAAAGTATGGTACAGTAGAATTGGTCGTTTATCGTCAGCCATTGTAATACGCGTTGTACTATGCAAACGTGCGTAAAATATCCGAAGTAAGGTACAGTAGAATCGGTCGCTCAGCGTCAACCATTGTAATATGGATTGTATTATGCAAAGATTTATAAAATATGTAGACCACGCTACAATAAAATTAGTCGTTCATCGTCGGTCATTCTACGTGATATTGCAATGATACTTGAAATATTCAAACGCACAGTAGAATTACTCGTTCATCGTCAGCCATCGCCGAGAACATTCAGACGATGGAAATGGGTTAAGAAAATATTCGATATTCTACATTCTATATTTTCTATACCTTACGTATTCTATATTTAACGCATACATTTTGTTTTAGTTAACAATTTGATTTTGCCGTATTACAGATACAGCCAAATAAATCTACTACTTATTATTCAACGATAATGTTAAGTCTCAATCATTTCGAATTATCCGAATTCTACTGTGCTAAGATACTAAGACTTTAAATTTCTACTAAACGTACCTTTTCTATAGAATTTCAGGCTGCAAAACCAACCTTTTCGTTTCTAAACCCACCCACAATTGTGTAATAAGAATACCACGAGGTTTAACAGCACCGTCTGTAAAATCCGACACATATAGAGTCAGTAAGGTTAGCAGACGGCCGTGCAGCGCGTTATTATTGCAGAAAGCCATATTCCGCGTACAGTGTAGCATTAATAAGCGGCAGTAGCAACCTTAGCGTGTCTCACGGTCTTAAACAAGTCGAGGACTAACGAACAGCCTGGGCTAAGCCTCGAGCGTCTTAATGTCCCTCATAACGATCGTTAGAGGGCCCCTTAAACGTCGTGGAATTAAATCCTTTCACAAAAGCAGAAGAGGAACCTTTCTCCCTCGATGAACTTGCGCGTGGCCGCGTCATTCAAGTATCGTTACGACACTATAGCGCGTGAAAAAGTCTCGTCCTGTGAATTCAAACGATCCTCCAAGATTTACACGAAGGTCATAGTATTCACAATGCCAACGATATCCGTTTGTATCTGTTAAAGGGCGTTTATATGCTTTTATTATCCCTTAGATTATGCATTTGCTCATTGCGAAATCGTTTACAGCGAACTGATAGCGAAGAAAATGACATGAAATGGTATCGCGGCAGAGAATAAAGTTGTAACTGGACGACAGATATTTATGCAAATTCACATTTTCTTGAAGGGATATAAATAAATAGAAGAAGAATTTTGTTAGACTTACTTAAATATTATAATAGTTGCTAGATTTTACGTAATTTACATACTTCTGCATATTAATTGATTACGAAACCAAAGGATATGGCACATAGAAAAGTTAAGGTACACGATTCAATTGAAACTCTCAAAATCACGATTCGCATCATTATGATGTTCAGTTCGTCATTTACATCCTCCAAGATGCTCAAACTCTATCGTACGATCGAGCAGACAACCAACCAGTCAACGATACAATGCCGAGACTAGTGGACAATAGAATGAAAAAGACTTGCAAGATCGCGAATGCTGTTTTAAAAAGATAACCAACAACAAGGAACTAACGACAAAAGACATTCGTATTCGCGTTCTGATGCACCTTCTGATGGAGCACGCTTTCGTAGAAGGAAATTAGAAGCATACCTGGAAATGATAGAGAACGCTGACTATCAACGAGACACGGGAGAAACCAGGATGGCCAAGGAAGGCGAGATTTAATTACGAAGAACGTGATGGGGCCCACGGTGTCTGTCCACGGCGAATTATAAATTACGAAAGGAATATTACACATCGCGCTAGGCAAGGAGAATAGAAAGGAACAGCCTGTTCCCATCTGCATTCGCAGCTGCCTTTATTCCAAGACAGGTCTCCTCTACCGACTAATCGCGAATCTTCTAATTCAGAAGCTTCGTATTTGGATGATGTTACCGGATGATGAAACTCGATGCCGCACCGTTTGTTTCCATTTCGATCATCAATCTTGCTTTTTGAGCATTATTCTCAATTATTCGAAAGATAATTCGCGAAGATAGAGAGAGGGTAGAAATGGTGTTATGGTGTATATATATATTTCTTCGTTGAGCTTTGTAAAGTAAGTCTCTGGATAATCTTCGAGTTTGTTCTCGTATTGTTGCAGACGGATAAAGAGATAATATACGTAGAAAATGTTCAATTTGTGATGATACGAGGAGATTCGTGCATTTCACAGTGTCGTAGATGTAGATGCGTTAAATGGTTTGATATAGACATCGCATGGAAGTAGAAATTAATCAATCGAAAAACATCCGTTTGTATAAACGTTATATAGAAAATTTAGATCGAAATAATCTATAATTCTTTTTGTATTAATCTTCAATAATATCTACAGTTTTAAAGATCTAATCTTTCTTTTCTAATGTTTCCTAGGTTCTTGAATCTTGTTGAGTAATATAACTCTTAAAAGAATGTTCGAAGAACAACATCTCTCAACAACGTTTGCATAAGATATTCTGAATAATATCGAAAATAGGTCGTGACATCGATAAGATGTGCATTATTCCCACTGATGAGCAGCCATTTCGATTGCTTAGTGTTTGATTTGTAGCGGCGGAAGACGCCCTGACGAGAGGATGCAATAAATTAATGTTGAAATTAGATTTACAAAAATGTCTGTTTCTAATATCACAAATTATTGAAAGCGGGAGAAACGAAAGTTCTGAACTACATATGTGATAACTAGCTCGCCAGCAGTCATGAATCATTGAGACGTTAAGTTGATCTGATTGTTCTCTGGTAGTTACTTTCCAAGGTATTCATCATTGTGTTCGCTTTCTACTTGAGAGACTGAAGTCATGTAGAACCTTTATGAGCTAAAGTCATCCTCGTTTCATTACTTGTTAATACGTATAGTGGCACATTATCATTACCACTGTTTATAAGCTATTTACTACTCTGTTCTGTATCTTATTTCTTACTACTCAGTTTTTTGTTTAAGTGTATACATCGTTGTCACTATTTACAATTTATAATTCTAGGATTTCAAATATACTTTTATTTCTGCAATGTATCCGCATTTTTTACTTTTTCATCGTCTTCAAGTTTCAAACGTTCTCAATCTATCGATTTCAAAGATCCTTTTCAAGATATACGTCATTAATTTTCCCTACGTAACTTCCTTTAGACTTCAATTACACAGTTTTGAAGATATTTTCATCGGAAATTTATATAAATTTCCAACTTGTCTATTATGAGTTCGAGAGATTCGAGAATTTTTTATACTGCGAAAATATTTTTATTCCCGAAATCCATGTAATTTCTATCCTCCTTCTTGTAATTCCATTAGAATTCCAAGTAGAATTTCAAATTCTACAAATTAAAAAATATTTTCCTTCTGAAATTTACTAACTTCGTCTCTATAATTCTACGCAAGTTTCCAGAAAACTTCAACTCAATCACTTAAAAAAAATACTTTCGCCCCTAAAATCTATATTTACTCCTAATATTTCCTACGCAAACTTTCAAATCCGCAGCTAGCGGAATCTTTTTCCTCTGTCATTGCTTCGAGCAATCAGCTAACATTCTTCGTTTCGCTCTATCTCTTCGACAAGCCGCATAAATTGCAATTAATGAAGAAATTCTAGAAACAGAGCGGATTAGCTCTCTTGCTATGTTCAATCTTCTCTCAGACTTCTAAACTCGTCCGCGGAGTCAATAAACACGCGGAGCTTGCCATTTCCGGCCGACTCCATTCGATCTGCAGATTAAGAGGACAAAATGGCCGCTTTGTATTGCGATTGTTTACGAATTTCAGCAAACTGGCTCAACGAACCTGCATCAGAAGCAGATTTACGGGAATCAACGTTCCCCTGAATAAACGCGGATCTACGCTGTTTGTTGGCCGATCGTTCGATTCGCTACATTGTAAGAGCAACTTAAATAAACGGAGGCAACGTGTGAGAAAAAAGGGCCAACGAACGATTCCGTGCGTAATCGTCTCGACGCTTACAGAAGCTATAATCGATTCTATTCGTGGTTTCGATGTTTCCTATGTTTCTAATCGCTTTCAATTGATCGTTTGATACCTAGAAATAATTGGAGCAAACAGATAGAGGCAAAGAAGAGGAGGAAGTTGATAATTTATTTCGCGAGTCGATAATCTATTTAACTTTGTAAATTTATGGTTTCGATGAAAATATAGTTACGCTTTGTTGCGTTCTGGCTTTTGTCGGTGATGAAAATAGCTGAGATATGCAGTTGCTTTAACTACAAAGGTGGCTAACGAACGTTGATATAAGTGAATAATATACCGGTGGATTTCTTTGAAGTTAGATATTCCTTCTAGGATCGTTTGCTTCTGGCATTCTGTGAAAATGCTTCGAGCAAATGTTGTCTGGTATATGCAAAAATCAGCTATCTGTTTTTATTGATATACGAAGATTATTCTCGTCCGTGTTTTCTTTTCACGTGATCTCGTTCGAGGAATAGAAAAATAGAAATAAACGTCGAACGTTGTGTATATAGTGTGAACTATTACCTAAAATAAAACAGTACACTCTATCAACGAAGTTCAATTCACAAATCGAAAGAATTTAATAATCGTATAAAATTAATAAACAAATTCAACCGAATTACGAATGTTACTTTCCTTGAGTATTACATCGAGGACAATATATCCCACCTCGTTTCCAACATACTGTCACTAAATCATCGAATCACCGAATAATTCTGCAACCTCTACTAAAGATCACCAACCTTGGAAAATTCGATTTCTCTCAAATTTATCTCTCGATGCACGATCCAATAAATCACGGTGATCCAAATCGAACAACGAACTAGGCGACTCGACCCAATTTCCATTCGTCTGTTCGCAAGAGGTTGGAGAAGCTTGGCGAGAGGAGTCCGAGGTAGCTTTTTTCGCGAGGGAAGCTTGCGTTGTCTCTCTGAAAACGAGCTAGAACAGGAGAGCATAGTTTCCCGCCGTAAACATCTCTGTCGTCGATCTATTGTTCGCCACGCGGACGACCAAGACCGGCCCATAAGTCATTACACGTCGACTGCTTGATTATGATCTCCATTGTAGCGACTGCGTCGTGAGCATTGTTCGTCGAGCCACCTGTATCCTTCCGTACGCCCGCTGGCAACGACTCCTAGCGCGGCATTAGAAAGCCACACGCCGCTTATCCGAGCATATTCCCATTATTCAACGAAACCAGAAGGTACTGGCGACAC
>NT_176570.1:1707210-1709062 GCF_000188095.3 Bombus impatiens
CGACACGTTTCGCCGCCTCGAGTACGATAGCGCGGGAAACGTGAGCTCCATGCCTATGCTCGCCAGAGTATCGCAAGCGACATCTAGCAAGATCTGATCTGTTACGTATTTGGGAAAATAGAGCGCATGTTCGTGGATAAAAGCAGAATCGTTTATTCATAATGGAGAGAGATTGTATTGGTTTGGCGTGGGTGTAAGATCGCAGCTTGATGGAAGTTACGTTTACGCATAGTCCGATATAGAAGTTAATGATTCTTCTTTCTTCGTGACTTCTATTGCAATTGTATCTGATATCAAGTAAGTAGCAGTCTGACTTGGCACTTGGAAAAATGTACCAAAGTGTCTGCTCAAAGATAAAAGTAGGATTTTCAAGTTTCAATGGGACGAAACTGCAGTGTATTGCGAGAACAAGTTCGTAGCTCGATGAATGTTACGTTTATACGCGATCTGATGCAACGATAATGATTCTATTCAGGTTGGGACAGGGAAGCAACATTATCGCATGGACAGAAGCAACTTCGATCATAAGATTGGTAAATTGATGACTTAATTGGTCACAGTTCCTCTGCGATATAATTACAAACAACAGCCGCAGCTATTACCTGATACGATGATCATTTCAAATTAAAAAAAGAAAAAGTTCCACTCAATCCAAAGAAATTGCTCTAGTTGTGTGTCAGAGTGTATTATTCTGCTAAAAAAAGGACAGAACTTCACAGTTTTCGTTTCTACCATGAACATTTCCGATTTCAACTCTCACACAACGATCCCCCTGCTTTTCGACTTACGAAACATATTTCATGCTCCATCCTGTATATCGACGAGCAGGATCGGTGGTCGTTGGTCAATTATAACGGCCCCGCACAGCTACGTATCATAAAATTGCAGGTTCGCGTCACCTCGGCTGCGAAAGAGACGATTTCGGGCCGCGAGGGTCGGTTTCGAGAGTGATCCGATCAAACGTACACGAGCACGGTGCACACGCGAGCTGCTCCTTATAACGCTTTAGCTCGAGGTCAAATAATGCGAGGGAAGGAGGAGCCTCGGTGGTACCAGGTCCCCGTTATACTCGTCCTGACCCCAGACATACGAATCAGGAAAAAGGAGAACGCAATAACACGCGACGGAAAAGAAGGCGCGCAACAGAGAACCCGTCGTCGCTGGCCCAATGTTACCGAACACGCGTGTTATGCCGACCCGTCGACGGATGAAAACGGCTGTCTGTCGATCGATAAAGGAAGACGCTCGCTCTGCCTGTTGGCAATCAGCCAGCTACCGGTTTTGCTTCGAGTCGATTCACTCGTCCGGACCAGCCGCTCGTTAAACGGCCACCCCGATTTCTTCCGATCGATCCTTTAATTATTTTGACACTGAAACGAGAAATCTCTGGCTCTGTGTGTCAATCGTATTATTTTATTTGTTTGCCGTCTTTACGATTTACTTTTTCTTTCTTTTTTTTTTTCTTTTTTCTTTAGTTGTGGGAGATTTTTAGGTTCGTTATTTTAATATATATAGATAGAATTAAGATTATCGGGATATGAATCGTAACAAGGATCATAAGGTCCTTTTGATGAATTTTTCCATTATTTTGATACGATGGATGGAGAAATAGCGAGCTCTGAAAGTTTCTTCTTTTTTTATCGATTTGGCGGATAGGGCGTGGCTGCTTTAATTATCCTGACAGCGAAATTATATTGCTAAGGTTCGTATGATTAGGCTAGGTTAATTTAGAAGATAACAAGCAAGTTCCCACCAACGGATCCCTTAATTATTTTCACATTGGAATCAGATATATCGAGATCAGGATGTTTCTGCCTTTTCTTTTCTTTCTTTTTTTTTTTTTTTTTTTTTT